>NC_053028.1:513979384-514200948 GCF_003073215.2 Triticum urartu | reverse complement strand
CTTGATATCAAACCTTCTGAGGTTGGCAAAGGTTTCAGCAAGGTCAGTCAGTAGGTCGGAACCCTTCCGTGACTTGACCACAATATCATCCATGTACGCCTCCACATTCCGACTGATTTGGGTGAGCAAACATTCTGAATCATCCTCATGAATGTGGCTCCGGCATTCTTGAGGCCGAATGGCATGGTAACATAACAGAAGCACCCGAATGGAGTGATGAAAGCTGTTTTGATTTCGTCAGGCCCATACAGACGGATCTGATGGTACCCGGAATAGGCGTCTAAAAAAGACAGTCGCTCACATCCCGCAGTCGAGTCGACTATCTGGTCGATGCGGGGGAGAGGAAAATGATCTTTCGGGCAGGCCCGATTGATATGTTTAAAGTCAATGCACATGCGAAGTGACTTGTCCTTCTTGGGGACCATGACAACATTGGCGAGCCACTCGGAGTGGTAGATTTCTCGGATGAACTCCGCCGCTAAGAGCCGAGCCACCTCTTCGCCATTGGCCTTTCTCTTCTGGATGGCGGACCGTCGGAGATGTTCTTTGACAGGTTTTACTTTAGAGTCGACTCTTAGGCGGTGCTTAGCCAGCTCCCTGGGAACACCCGGCATGTCAGAGGGCTTCCATGCGAAAATGTCCCAGTTCTCACGGAGGAACCGGATGAGCGCTTCTTCCTATTTGGAGTCGAGTGTTGTCGAGATATGAGTTGGAGCAGCGCTGGGGTCGGTCGGGTGGATGTGAGCTGTCTTCGTATCGCCAGTCGACTGAAAAGCTGATTCTGTAGCGGGCTTCTTGGCTCGCAACAAATCACTCGGGTATGTAGTCTTCTGGTAGTCCTGCAACTCCACCACTGCCATCTAAGCATCGGCGATCTTCGAACCTTTCTGAAAACATTCTTCCGCTTTCTTCTGATTGCCCGTAATAGTGATCACACCTTTGGGGCCAGGCATCTTCAATTTGAGATACAACACGGTCGGGCCATGAAGCGTGCATAAGCCGGCCTGCCCAAAATAGCGTGGTAGGCACTCTGGAAGTCTACAACTTCAAATGTCAACTTCTCTTTGCGGTAATTCTTGGAATCACCGAAAACCACATCAAGAGCAATCTGGCCGAGTGATTCAGCCTTGTTCCCAGGAATGACTCCATGGAAACTCATGTTGCTGGCACTGAGTCTGGACATCGGAATGCCCATCCCTTTCAACGTCTCAGCATACAATATGCTCAAACCACTGCCACCATCCATCAAGACTTTGGTCAGTTGAGTGCCTTCAACCACTGGGTCGACCACCAGAGCTTGCCTCCCAGGGGTGGCAATATGCGTTGGGTGATCGGACTGGTCGAACGTGATGGCAGTCTGGGACCATTTCAAATAACTTGGTGTCGCCGGAGTGACCATATTCACCTCTCGGTTAATAACTTTCAGTCGACTTTTGCTTTCAACATCAGCAAAAATCATCAGAGTGGAATTGACCTGAGGGTATTCGTCGTCACTGTCTTCTTTGTCCTCGACCTTGTCCGACTCCTTTTCCTTACCTTTGGGCTGCCTGCCCTGGAACTGCTGGATCAAGAGTCGACACTGTCGAGTGGTATGTTTCGGGTAAATGAAATTACCCTCTTCATCTTTCTTTGTGTGGACGAGACATGGTAAGTCCAACACATCATTTCCGTCCTGGTTTTTAACCTTTTTGGGGTTCAAAGGTCCTTTAGGTTTCCCTTTAAACTTTCCTTGGGTTAAAGCCAAGGCTTCCCCGGGAGCCGCTGGCTCGGCTTTCCGCTTCTGTTTCCGATTGGAATTTCCTCTGGTTTCTTGGGCGACTGACTTGAGCTTGCCACTCCTGAGTCGATCCTCATCTTCACCATTAGCGTACTTGGTGGCAATCTCCATCATCCGATTCAGGGACATATCTCCGGTTCGACCGAATTTCAAATTCAGTTCTCTGTACTTGACGCCTTCCTTGAAGGCACAAACTGCTTGGTGGTCAGGCACATTCTCCACCGAGTGATGTAACGTGATCCACCTCTGGATGTAATCCCTCAAAGTTTCATTCGGCTTCTGCACGCAAGACCGCAGTTCTGTCAGCCCTGCCGGTCGCTTGCATGTGCCTTCAAATGTGGTGACGAACACTCGGGAGAGATCTTCCCAAGTGTAAATGCTACTAGGCGCTAAATGGTTCAGCCACGCTCTGGTCGAGCCTTCCAACATGAGAGGCAGGTGCTTCATGGCCACTTCATCATTGCCGCCGCCAATCTGGACGGCCACTCGGTAGTCCTCAAGCCAAGTATCGGGCTTGGACTCGCCGGTGAACTTACTGACTCCAGTTGCCAACCTGAAGTTGGGAGGAATCACAACGGCCCTGATGGCTCTACTAAAGCACTCTGGCCCTGAAACATGTACTCTGTTGCTGGTAGGTGCATCTCTGTCGTGACCTTCTCGGTGAGCCCTGTTCCTGTCGACCAAACCTTGGACGAGAATGGATCTCGCATCAAAGCCTGGCCCTCTGGGGTCGACTGGAATCCTTCGCCCACCACTATGAGGGCGCCTGTCATCCTGCTGGCGAGGCACATACGACCCGCTCCTCGGGGGAGGCGTGGGCACTCGACGTCGACCGTCACGATCGACTCGGTGATCATACTGCTCATGGTTCCCATACTGGTCACGCCGGTCTCCACGTCCCTCACACCTCGGGGGCAATCTCGGGCTGTGAGCCGACTGGACTGTGTTCGCAGCAACGGATCTGCTGTGAATCCTGTTCCGCGACTGAGAAACAGCGGAATTCTGGTCTCCTGCTGCCCGGAGTAACGCTCTGATCTGCAGCAAGCCTCTGCCAGCCTCCGACTGGGAAGGCTGAATTGACTCCGCTATACGGGCCGCAGCTGCTAAATTCTGAATCGGAGTTCGATATACCTGCGGGGGCGGGAAGAGCTGACGTCGACTGGATTCGGGAACCCGTTGTTGCGCACGCTCATCGAGTGCTCGCTGGAGGTTCTCCAGTCGACTGCGCTCGGCCAAGTTTGCTAGGCGCGCGTCTTCCAAGGCGCAAGCCTCGGGGGTTTCTCCAACGATAGGAGTGTGCAGTGCATCCACGTTCCGGCGGCGAAGTTCTTCTCTCTGCAGCGACGTGAGAGGCTCGGGAAGATACTCCTCATGGGGACGCGACGGGTCGCCTCCACCCGCGCCTCCGTCGGTGCGGGGAAAACCGGGAGGACTGGCCGGTCCATCGACCTTCAGAACCTCCGCCGCCGGATCGCTGCTGTCGCACTCGGATGCGGTCTCTGCGGAGCCAGTCGACAGGTCGAACAGGCCGTATAGGGATTCGTCGGGCTCGATCGCCGCGACTTGAGGGGTGGCCGACTGACGTGCCACCGCGTGTCTCACCCACCGCTGAAGTCTCGACCGACCGGAGCGCTTGCGCCGGCAGGAGACGGGGAGGGAGGACAACACAGGAGCCGACTGGTAGGGGGTCGACGGTTGCCACAAGAGAACGCCGCGGACGCACGCGCTAAAGTGCATTGCCCCGCGAACAGGGAGTGCGTCCACGTCAAGCGGAGCCTCCTAGAGCCAAGCAGAGTCGTCGACGATGAACGTGAGCGCACCGAGACAGATCTCGCGGTCCTCCACCAAAACTCCGCCGAAAACCATGATGATTCGGGTCAGAAAAGGTCGCAACTCCTCCAACAAACGCTAAAACACCGCCCCACGGTGGGCGCCAATTGTCGTGGTTCCAAGTCTGACAATAGTGTAGGGGGGTAAGTATGGAGAGGCAAGATCTTAGCTATGGAGAAGTTGTAAGAACGCAAGGTTTACGAGTTCGGGCCCTTCTCGGAGGAAGTAATAGCCCTACGTCTCGGAGCCCGGAGGCGGTCGACTGGATTATGAGAGTATGAATTATAGGGGTGCGAACCCTTGACACTGAGGAGGGGGGTGGCTTATATTGAGTCTGCCAGACCCCTCTGGCCCTCAGTTATGCAGGGTTTTAAGTACATTAAGGTCGGGCATTTACTGGTAATGCCCCTAATAAAGTGATATGATGACCATAAAATCTACTTAATGACCGACCGTTAGCGTGCGGAGTGACTTTAGGTCTCCTGGCCGTCAGGTGGTTGGATCTTGGTCGAGTGGTTTCTTCTTGGTCGAGTGTCTTCGAGTCCGTCGAGTGAAACACCGCCAAGTCGATTGAAATGTGATTTCTTCTGGAGGTGTCCTTGGGTAGGTCAGTTTGGACAGGTCCATGACCCTACCCTAGGTATATAGCTTCATCAGTAGGCCTTGCCACTGGCCGCTTTGGGGCGGAGGATGACATGGCCTGTATGCCACAAAGTTGGTCTGGCTGATCATAGGTTGATGCATCAGCCCGTGAGAGCTGCTTTGGCAAGGAGAGCGTCACCGGTTGAGGGGCGACAATGGTTGCTCTTGGCGGGGCTTCAGGAATCTCATCTATGAACTATATTTCCTTTCGTGGCCACTGGATGTAATGTAACCGTGTTTCTCCTGAGGTCCTTAGCTCATCGAAGTCTCCTAGGACATTCTTTAGGGAAAATTCATTGAATCCATGCTTTACTTTAGTCACGTAGCACTTCACACAGCCTGGCTTCAATGACACATTGTCCAAAAAGAGGCCATCTTCCAAGAAGGGTGGGCAAACCCAGGCTGTTGCACATTTTAATGTACCTTCATAATGTGTAAGCACGCCCTTTAGTCTGTCTTTCATTCCAGATAGATCAGATATAGCATCATCACGAGCAGCTGCAGTCTCAGTGTTGCTGGGGTCAGCTGATGCACAGCTACTCTTGTGTAGTGCTGTCGTCGCGCAATAAGCAACATCATCCATGCCTGCCTCCCCTCCCATCTGCTGGCTATCTGTCAGTGTTAGAGTCTTCTGAATCATCATGGACTCCTCAATATCCTTTCGAACAGCCGGATAAATCTCCTTCTTCAACTTTTGAAACAATGCACTCTGCTTCATTTCACTCCTCGCTTTTTTCATGCTGAGCCTCTCTTCTTTGCTAAGTGTGAAAGCCCTCTTGTGCGGGACATTAACACCTATACCCCTTTGCACATGCCCGTAAGTAGTCTCTGGTGCGTTCGCCCTTGATTTCACTAAAGGTCGGATTCCCACCCGCCGCTACTGCTTCTTTGTCCTCCTGTTCCCATATCAGTTTTATGCCGTAGTATCCTACCACACCCATATGGTGGGGGTGTATGTTCTTCTTCTGAAGTTCCAATTGCTTGAAAATCTTTGCAGCAAACTCTGGAGTTGCCCTGACCCTTTTGAATTCTGCCCAGTCTGCCTTTGTAATTTGGGGGTATGCGGGGATTAGGTCCTTGCCTTCACTCAAGTACTTCTTGTACAACATGTGCTTCCAGTTTCTCCAAGCATCCCTAGCCTTCTTCAGTGCAGCGTGTTCCACCTGCATTCTCCACTGCTATGGAACGTTGAAGTGATCCATTATCTCCCGAACTATCCTTCACCGTGTTTCTATGTCAGCCTTCTGAAACCCCGGAAGATTAATGTTGAGCCTTTCCCTGCCAACAAATCCACACACACTCCTGAACCTCATGCATGCTTTATCTGGTTTAGTTGGAGCCCAGGACTTTAAATCAATCTCGGTTACTTCATATACACCTTTAGGCTTGTGTGTGGGATTCCTTGGAGCGTTCCTCCGTGTCCTGACCGGAAGGGTAATTGCTGCAGCTCCATCCCGTTCAAGACTACTTGATCCCTCACAATCTGCTGAAGACCTAGGGTTATCCAAATCAGATGAAGATACATGGCCGGAATGAGTGTTGTCGCTGCTACTCGGCGTCTACAGAGAACACATACGAAACTCAGGAAAGGAGGATAAGCATAAAACTAACAACTTGGTATCAAGCTTTCTAAACATGCCATACAATAATTTTGAAAATGTACGGCTAATTTATTAAGTCTGTGTGACTCATGCGCCCACGATCTGTAAATAGGCAGTAACTTATTGGAACAAATACATTTTATATGTAGTAAGGAAGGTAGATAATGAACATATATATGCTCTCCGTTATTTTATAGCCAATTTGGGAACATACGGAACGAAATTGGAAGAGGGATTGCGAGGAAATATGCCTCACCATGATGGAGAGCAGTAACTAACAGGCTTCTTAATGCAAACCCGGTCGGACCACAGGAGAGGCAAGGGTTACTGCATCGATATGCTCGAGGGTGGCTGGCGAGCAAACGAACACGGCGAGGCACGGGCCGCCGCGTGTTGGGAATAGCAGTGGAGGTAGGCTTGACTCCGAAGAGTGGGCACACGGCCGGGATGAGCACGGCGGCGCCGGAGAGGGTTCTGCTGTGGATCTGGGGGAGGGGGGAGCTGGCGAAGGAGATTGGGTGGACTAGTTGAGTTAAACGCGGGCGGACGGTGGGGGAGTGGGGTGTTGGCGGCCTAGGTGAAAAGGATGAAAAATATCCCTGGTCGCCGCGCGCGCGGAAAAGCCTATGCAAACGGTTGCCTCTAAGCGCTCGTGTGCACAAACAGAATAATTTCGTTTGAAATGAAGACGTACTAATTTTGAAATGAAGACGTGAGTTCATCGTTTCGCCTCTAAATTTTTCGCATGTAAACCAATCACAAATTTACCACGGGTTTGATTTGCTGGCGCATTTCAGGTCTCATGTGCTATATGTAAGACATTTTTTGGCATTTACCATGCATGTTGGCATATAAATCAATTCCTAGACAGACTGCATTTCGTGTCGAAAGGGATGAGGATTGTCGTTTGATCTGGGAGCATCCAACGGTGCGGACATATGATCCGTGGGGTTTGGGTTTTGGCCAATCAGAACGCACAACTCAGATCGTGCACGTGGCAGAGGGGTGGGGGGTGCATCGGCCATGGTTTAGTGGACACACGGCTTTCGTGAGTGAACCGTGTGCTCTTTGAAAACATTTACATTACCTAACATCATATTTTTGTTCGAATGAAAACACGAGTTCATCGTTTCGCCTCCAATTTTTTCCACGGTAATAAATCATGGGTATAGTGGAGAATGTCATATACTAGTATCATGAATATACGATACATATGATACTACCTTTAATTAATTATAGAGCATAGTATAATACATAGAGTATAGTATCATATATAGATCATATTTATTGCCATGCATGACACAAATTAGCATCGCATTTAACATGATACGGTATCTACCTACTATATGTTACTCTAACCCTCTTTATATATATATATATATAATTCTTTGCCACATCAGCATACTTGCAATTTCCGAGTGCATGGCATCGTCGGCTATAATACCACCACTATGGCCAGCCTTATATAGTGGGGAGTATCATATATACTATATATATATAGTATCATGCATATGATACTAGTGTATGATACTACGTACGTAGTGCATATATAGTATCATAGAGTAGTACTAGCTCCCTATGTAAACTAATATAAGAGCGTTTAGATTACTAAATAGTGATCTAAATGCTCTTATATTAGTTTACGGAGGGAGTATATATCATATATGACCGTACTTATGAATTGAGCCCTATAAGGCTGGTTGTAATGGGGAGTATCATGCATATATATGATAGTGTAGCTAGGATACTACTTCTATAATGTATAGTATCATAAGTTAACATCTTAGGTTGCATTACTAATTGTCATGCATCACACAAAGTAGTAGTACAACATTTAATATGACACGGTATCATGATATGATACCACATCCTCTCTTGTGTGCCACATCATCCAGAAAGTCTAGTTGGCATGCATGATACCGCTTATGATAATACCATTACAACCAGCCTAAACCGGAAAGGAGGGGGAGTATGAGACTAGCCACAATGGAGAGTAGTGCACTAGTAACATACATGTATCATTAGACTATATATGTTACTACCTTCATAGTGGGTAGTAACATAAGTGTAGTGTCATGCAAAGCTTCATTTCTTAGGTTACAGAGTCATATTGCATTGGGACATGCATGTGATGCTACAATAACTAGCTAAGTTACTATAGTATGAGACTACCCACAATGGGAGTAACATAGGTATATAGTAACATCACACATATCTAGATAAATTAAGTAGATGATGTGGCAAGCAATAAATGAAGAAAGAGAGAAAAGTAGTAACATAGCTAGTTACTAGTAGTATGAGTAACATCACATGTACATATCAAGGCAAGATGTGTCTATAGCCTAATAAATGAAGTGTTGCATGTTACCACACATATATGTTACTCCCCACTATAGAGGTAGTAACATAGACTAGTAACACGTGGGCATGTTACTAGTCTATGTTACTACCCATTGTGGCTAGTCTGAGTAACATCACACGTCTCAAGGCAAGATGAGTCTATAGCCTAATAAATGAAGTGTTGCATGTTACTACACATATGTTACTCCCCACTATAGAGGTAGTAACATAGACTAGTAACATTCTATGTTACCCATTGTCGCTAGTCTTATGTCACTATTGTGTACTTACTTGCTCTAATGCATAGTATCATAGAGTAGCTAGCTAGTATCATATGTAGTACTTTATTTATATTGTCATGCATGACACATAGTAGCATAACATTTATTATGATACGGTTTCATGATATGATACTTAACCCCTCTTTCTTCATTTAATTAAATCTATGACGGCTCATCAAAATTGCCTAGTTGGCATGCATGATATATACTAGCTATGATACCCCCTTACTATCAGCCTAGCAAAGGTGTACATATCATTTGTGCGTCGCTTTGTGATTTTTCATCCGTTTGTTCGAGAAGCGGGGAGAAGTTTCAAACATTTTGGCCGCGAGGTGCGACCACTGGCATAGGCCTAGTTGGTATTTTAATTACAGAAATTTCAGATGGAGTTCGGACATCATCAAAATAGATGTGTGCCTGTGGCGTGCTCTCACGACCCTGTGGAAAAAATTGGTAAAGTTTGCCACAAGTTTTGATGACCGCTCCTTCCAAACCGGAGCATCTCACATGAAGGATCATGGTTTTCCAAAAGGAGACTTGTCAATTCAAACTCCTGTGGTCGGTGACTTCATCGTTTGACCTCATAAAAATTTCCAAGGTACGCAATCACCATTATACCACGGGTTTGATTTTCTGGCGCATTTCAGGTATCATTCGCTATATTTAAGACATTTTTTGAGATTAATGTGCATTTTGTGCATAAAAATAAAATTACAACCGGAACTGCATGTGCTGTCGAAAGGGATGAGGATCGCCGTTCGATCTAGGAGCATCCAATGGTGCAGACGTACGATCTGTGAGGTTTGGGTTCTGGCCAATCAGAAAGCACGACTCAGATCGTGGGCAGGGTGACGGGGTTTGGTCGGCACGCGACTTTCATCAATGAACCGTGTGCTATTCGCAAACCAGATTGCATATTTTTGTTCACATATACTGTAGTGAGATCGATTGAGTGTGCTACCTCTATGATATAATAATAATAATAATAATAATAATAATAGTAGTAGTAGTAGTAGTAGTAGTAGTAATAATAATAACAAAAAATAGTCCATATTCATTGCCTGAGTTGACAGCATATCAAGGTCAACATATTAATGGTTCTTACATCAACAGAAAACCGGGCATAACTCACAAATTCAGTACACGCGACAGTTCTAAATTGAATGAATTAAGTTGCAGGGTAGGCATAAAGACTAGTCTTACGGCTTAATTCCCATGTACATGGGGGAACTGGGATCATTAAGTTGACCATGAATGAACTTGGGGTTTTTGATGATTTTACGCTTCTCTGTTGCACTGGTGCGCGATCCCTTGGCTGGCAACTCATCAAATTCATCGTACTCGTCCTGATCGGCAACATCGTCGACACCCAGTACCCTTATCTTCCCATCCATCGCTAAATGGCCGTTCTTATGCAAGGGGTCTTCCACAAAGAAAATCTGGGTAGCATCGTTGGCAAGAATGAATGGGTCCGCGTGATATGCCATTGTTGTCCTATTAACACAGGTCTTCCTGTACTCATCAATCCTTACCTGACCAAGAGGGATCCATGCGCACCTGAATAATGCCACCTTAACTTTCACATAGTCAAGACCCCAAATCTCTTTGATGGTTCCATAGTATACCCTTTTATCAGCTTCATTCACAGTCATGCATTCTATTCGAACAGAGCTGTTCTGATACGAGGTCTTCTTATCACGTTCCTCGGTGTAGAACGTGTATCCATTTATGTCATATGCTTGGTACGTCAACACTGTAGGTGATGGCTTTTGTGCCAACCATGTAGCAATGTCATCGATGGATCCTTGTGCCAAACAATTCTTCAGCCATTCGGCGTACTTCTTAGTGTGCTCCTTCATCTCCACTTCGGATGAAGGCACTGAGGGAGTCCTGGATTAGGGGGTCTCCGGACAGCCGGACTATATCCTTTGGCCGGACTGTTAGACTATGAAGATACAAGATTGAAGACTTCGTCTCGTGTCCGGATGGGACTCTACTTGGCGTGGAAGGCAAGCTAGGCAATACGGATATGGATATCTGCTCCTTTGTAACCGACCTTGTGTAACCCTAACCCTCTCCGGTGTCTATATAAACCGAAGGGTTTTAGTCCGTAGGACAACAATCACAACATACAATCATATAATAGGCTAGCTTCTAGGGTTTAGCCTCTCTGATCTCGTGGTAGATCTACTCTTGTACTACCCATATCATCAATATTAATCAAGCAAGACGTAGGGTTTTACCTCCATCAAGAGGGCCCGAACCTGGGTAAAACATCGTGTCCCCTGCCTCCTATTACCATCCGGCCTAGACGCACAGTTCGGGACCCCCCTACCCGAGTTCCGTCGGTTTTGACACCGACATTGGTGCTTTCATTGAGAGTTCCTATGTGTCGTCGCCGTTAGGCTCGATGGCTCCTACTATCATCGATAGCAATGCAGTCCAGGGTGAGACTTTTCTCCCCGGACAGATCTTCGTATTCGGCGGCTTTGCACTGCGGGCTAATTCGCTTGGCCTTCTGGAGCAGATTGAAAGCTACGCCACTGGCCGTTAGGTCAGATTTGGAAGTTTGAACTACACGCCCGACATCCGTGGAGACTTGATCTTCGATGGATTCGAGCCGCAGCCGGACGCGCTGCACTGTCACGATGGGTATGACCTAGCTCTGCCGCCGAGCAGTACCTCAGAGGCCGCACCCTCATCAGCTCCGACCCTTAGCTCGGAGCCAAATGCGCCAATCGAGGATGGGTGGTTAGACACCACCTCAGGGGCTGCAGTCTCAATGGCGATCGAGCCAAACACCAGCCTAACCCTGTGCGCAGCCCGTGACTCCAAGGTGCCGGACTCTTTTCCGGACCCCGAACCATCCGCGCCCCTGCCAATCGAATCCGATTGGGCGCCGATCATGGAATTCACCGCCGCGGATATCTTTCAGCACTCGCCCTTCGGCGACATTCTGAATTCACTAAGGTCTCTCTCTCTCTTTGTCAGGAGAGCCCTGGCCGGATTATGGCCAACGGGATTGGGATGCGGACAATGAAGAAAATCGACACCCACCCACCACCCACTTAGTAGCGACTGTCGATGATTTAACCGACATGCTCGACTTCGACTCCGAAGACATCAACGGTATGGACGACGATGTAGGAGACGAACATGAACCAGCGCCTATAGGGCACTGGAAAGCCACCTCGTCATATGACATATACATGGTGGATACACCCAACGAAGGCAATGACGACGAGATAGCGGAGGATGACCCCTCCAAGAAGCAACCCAAGCGCCGACGTCAGCGGCGCCGCTCTAAGTCCCGCCAAAGCAAAAGTGGTGATACCGACACAGGAGATAATAACACTCTGAATAGTGCCGAAGACAACAACAATCCCCTCCATCAAGATTTAGAGCAGGAGGATGAAGGAGCCAGATCTCCTGAGAGAGCGGCAGACGGAGAGGAGGAGGATGACAATTACATGCCCCCCTCCGAAGATGAGGCAAGCCTCGGCGATGGTGAATTCACCGTACCAGAGGATCCCGTCGAACAAGAGCGCTTCAAGCGCCGGCTTATGGCCACGGCAAATAGCCTGAAGAAAAAGCAGCAGCAACTTCAAGCTGATCAAGATCTGCTAGCTGACAGATGGACTGAAGTCCTCGCGGCCGAGGAATATAAAATCGAGCGCCCCTCCAAGAATTACCCAAAGTGCAGGTTACTACCCCAACTGGAGGAAGAAGCGTATGATACGGCTGATCGGCCACCTCGTGGCCATGATAGAGAGGCATTCCAGCCAAAAGCTCGGCCTCCACCCCGGCGCCATTCAAATAAAAAGGCATGGGGAGATATGCCAGACCTGCGAGACATATTGGAGGACGATAAATGTCACACCGGATACAGTAAAAGCAAATCCGGCCGGGCCAAACACAGCGGGCAAGACCCATTCGAGCTGCATCGCGATATAGCCCAATACAGAGGCGCCGCACACCCCTTATGCTTCACAGATGAAGTAATGGAACATCAATTCCCAGAAGGTCTCAAACCTGTAAATATTGAATCATACGACGGCACAACAGATCCCGCAGTATGGATTGAGGATTTCCTCCTCCACATCC
This sequence comes from Triticum urartu, assembly GCF_003073215.2. NCBI lineage: Eukaryota > Viridiplantae > Streptophyta > Magnoliopsida > Poales > Poaceae > Triticum > Triticum urartu. The sequence goes on along the minus strand of NC_053028.1, from coordinate 514,188,373 downwards.
ACATGGCCCGCAGTGATGACTTACACGCCATCAAATACCTCCCACTAAAGCTCAAAGGACCAGCGCGGCATTGGCTTAACAGCTTGCCAGCGGACTCCATTAGCTGTTGGGAAGATCTGGAAGCCGCATTCCTTGACAACTTTCAGGGCACTTATGTGCGACCACCAGACGCCGATGACTTGAGCCACATAATTCAGCAGCTAGAAGAGTCGGCCAGGCAATTCTGGACTCGGTTCCTTACAAAGAAAACTCAAATCGTCGACTGTCCGGATGCAGAGGCCTTAGCTGCTTTCAAACACAACATCCAAGACGAGTGGCTAGCCTCGCACCTTGGTCAGGAAAAGCCGAAATCTATGGCAGCTCTCACGACGCTCATGACCCGCTTTTGTGCAGGAGAAGACAGCTGGCTGGCTCGCAGTAATAACATATCAAAGAACCATGGTACCTCAGATACCAAGGACGGCAATGGCAGGTCACGTCGCAACAAACATAAGCGCCGCATTAATAGCGAAAATACTGAGGATACGACAGTCAATGTCGGATTCAAAGGCTCTAAACCCGGTCAGCGGAAAAAGCCATTCAAACAAAGTACGCTGGGACTGTCCAGCTTGGACCGTATACTCGATCGCTCGTGTCAAATACACGGCACCCCAGAAAAGCCAGCCAATCACACCAACAGGGACTGTTGGGTGTTTAAGCAGGCCGACAAGTTAATTGCCGAAAACAAAGACAAGGGGCCGCATAGCGATGACGAGGAGGAGCCCCGGCAGCCGCACACCGGAGGGCAGAAGAGGTTTCCCCCCAAGTGCGGACGGTGAACATGATATACACGACCCACATCCCCACGAGGGAGCGGAAGCGTGCGCTCAGGGATGTATATGCGTTGGAGCCAGTCGCCCCAAAGTTCAACCCTTGGTCCTCCTGTCCGATCACCTTCGATCGCAGGGACCACCCCACTAGTACCCGTCATGGCGGGTTTGCTGCACTAGTCCTAGACCCAATCATTGACGGATTCCACCTCACTCGAGTCCTTATGGATGGCGGCAGCAGCCTGAACCTGCTTTATCAGGACACAGTGCGCAAAATGGGTATAGACCCCTCAAGGATCAAACCCACCAAAACGACCTTTAAAGGCGTCATTCCAGGTGTGGAGGCCCATTGCACAGGCTGAGTTACACTGGAAGTGGTCTTCGGATCCCCGGATAATTTCCAAAGCGAAGAGTTAATCTTCGATATAGTCCCGTTCCGCAGTGGTTATCACGCGTTGCTCGGGCGAACCGCATTTGCTAGATTCAATGCGGTACCACATTATGCATACCTCAAGCTCAAGATGCCAGGACCTCGCGGAGTTATTACAGTCAATGGAAACACAAAGCGCTCCCTCCGAACAGAGGAGCACACCGTGGCCCTCGCAGCAGAAGCGCAGCAGCCTCTCAAGGCAATCAACCAGTTTGGCGCTTCAAAGCCCGGACACCTTCAAGCGCGCTCGGGGCAATCGGAAAATAGACCGCCTGGCGCCATCTTGGCTCGCGTAGCAATATGGCGGCCACCCCAATCCCAGCCCAACGGCGAAACTTGTGCCGCGCATACATAATTACGCATTAAAAATACCATGGCCACAGGTGGGGAGGGGGCACAACTGCAGCACGCCCCAAGACGCAGCTTAAACAGCACTAGGCGCTTCCCGTTTGGTTATTTTTCTTTTTTTTTTCTTCAGGGCCTTAATCTCTGGAAACACTGTCCGGCAGCACTATTGCCGAACACATGATGCAGCAACCAAGGAGGCAGACAGCTACGTCATACCACGGAATTCCCAGGTTGATTACAGTAATGAGTGAAATATTCGATTTAATATCGTTCCTCAGCTTGCCCTTGGAAGGGACATAGTCCTAGTCTTTGCTTATCGCACTATCTGTATCACTCTGCTTTAACGCAACTTTTTAATAAACAATGCATGACATTACGACTATTATTGCATTATTGTTATGTATATATATCTATGTGTTCATTAATGACACCTTGCAACCGTACACCTTGGTACGGCTAATACACCAGGGGCTTACGTACCTCACAATACGGGGTGAAAAGTCTGAACACTTTCACAAGTGCGGCACCCCGAGCTTACAACATTATATGCATCAGCTCTGAATCATGTCTTTGGTCAAATGTTGGGTTTGCTCGGCTCCTATGTTTTGGTACCTTATGTTCCGCTCTATCGGCTAAGGTAGCGCTAGGAGAACTACTGCGATTGTGCCCCGGTTCTGTTGGGTTCAGCACCTCAGTAGAGAAAGCTAAAACTGACTGTCATGATAAGGCGAGAGACTGGTCGCCGTTCGGCGAGGTTTTTCGAGTCCCTAAAGACTTATGCCGCTTAGGGCGAGGGGCTGGACCTGTCCGGCTTACAGGCGTGTATCGCACCCCGAATTCGGCCTTCCGAATACCAGGGGCTTCACCGAAATTTAAAATTATAGAATTCTATGGCTAAGTGAGAGTGATAAAGCATTATTAGTCCGGTTGCCTTGTTCGTTGTGCTGAGCACCTCCCTCGAAGGACCCAAATATGGGAACAAGAGTGCTCAGGTTTATCCCGAACACCCCAGCACTCGTGGCATGGGGGCAGAAGCCGAGGACTAGCCATCTCTCATATTGGATAAACGGCCAAACAGAAGGTAATATTTTAAATTCACACAAGCGTTGCATAGCGCATATGAAACAAGTTTTCATCATACAGGATCACACGAGCAAGTTTACTCAAATATTACATCCCTTGAACATTCGTTCGCTACAAGACGGGCAACCTTCAGGACACCCTCATAATAAATTTCAGGGGTGCGATGCTCCTTGCCCTGCGGCGGCCCTTCCTTAATCAGCTTCACAGCGTCTAGCTTGGCCCACTACACCTTCACACGGGCGAAAGCCCGGCGTGCACCTTCGATGCAGATGGACCGCTTGATGACCTCCAGCCATGGGCAAGCATCCACAAGCCGCCTCACCAGGCCGAAGTAGTTGTTCGGAAGGACGTCGCCAGGCCACAGCCGGACTATAAGGCCTTTCATGGCATGTTCGGCCGCCTTGTGCAGCTCGACCTGCTGCTTTAGCTGGTCGCTCAGAGGCATCGGGTGTTCGGTCCCAGTATACTGAGACCAGAACAGCTTCTTTGTTGAGCTTCCCTCCTCGGCCTGGTAAAACTGCGCGACATCCGACACGCTGCGGGGCAAATCCGCGAATGCTCCTGGAGAGCTCCGAATTCGGGTAAGTAATCGGTAATTTACTTTTGCATGCTTGCTCTGCATATAGAATGCCTTACCCGCCGCTATCTTCTTCATTGCGTCAATCTCCTGGAGGGCCTTTTGGGCTTCGGCCTTGGCACTTTTTGCGTCCTCGAGGGCCGCGGCAAGCTCAGACTCTCGCGTCTTCGAGTCAAGCTCCAACACCTCGTGCTTCGTCACGAGAGCCTGGAGCTCTTGCTGCACCTCGCCCACCCGAGCCTCTTGTTTGTCCCACTCGGTGCGGTCCTTGGCCGCTTTATCTTCGGCCTTGGTTAGCACTTGCTTCAGGGTCGCCACCTCGGTCGTGGCCCCTGGCAAATATACGATGATCCTGTCATTTTGCAATCGCGTCCTCTTTTATATATACATATCTATAGACAGGGTATTACTTACCCTTGTTCTCCTCGAGCTGCCTCTTGGAAAGGACGAGCTCTTTCTTGGACCCCTCGAGGTCCTGCTTCAGTACGGCGACCTCCGCAGTCAGTGCGGCGGACGCCAGCAGTGAAGCCTGCATATGCATGTTGACATACCTATATTAGACTCCTGCGATATTATTTGATCCTCTGCTTGGCTTTTCTTTGTGAACACCGAACAAAGCATCAGGGGATACTGTCTATGCAGTAATATTTCTACTACATTTTAAAACACTTACCTCGAAGCCTATTAGAAGGCTGGCACAGGCTTCAGTCAATCCGCTCTTGGTGGACTGAACCTTCTGGATCACCACACTCATGATAGTGCGGTGCTCCTCGTCGATGGAAGCGCTGCGAAGCGCTTCCAGCAGACTGTCCGGTGCCTCTGGATGGACAGAGGTCACCGGCACAGGCGTCTTGCCCCTCTTAGAAGGAGGCTGCCTGCCCGAGCCCGGAACCGCTGGAGGGTCCGGCGCAGTGTTCGGCTGAGGGCCGAACTCGGAGCTCTCAGGGGCCCCATCCCCTCGGCTCCCGGAGTCTGGAAGGTCACCTTGAGGCGCCTCCGGGACTGTCTCCCCTCGATCCGGTGCCTCTTGAGACAACACCTCGGCGTCGTCGGCAGTATGACGGGAGGTGGTGGTCGGGACTGGATCGCTATCCATGTCCGACAAGCCCAAGGAGCCGTCTGACGATACCTCGATATTGGCTCGTGGCGGCCTGCATAATTATGTTCAGCGATTAGGGAAAACAGTGCGACAAAGGAATTCCATGAGTTACTCTGGTATCCAAATACTTACGATCTTCCCGGGGGCTTGTCCCTGGGCAACCACTCGTCTTCGCCTTCGTCGACGGCGGTGGAACTGTCCGGTAGGAGAGTCCTTCCCTTCTTGGACCCTCCGGCCTCCCTAGTTGGGGCGGCCTTCCTTTTCCTGTCTCCCCCAGTCGGTGGGGGGGCATCTTCTTCTTCTTCGTCCTCGTCTTCGGGGAAAGAGTGCGCCACAGAGTCATCGGACGGTGAGTCCGATGACGCCTGGCGTCGGGAACTCTTTCAGGTTCCCTTGGACTTCTTGGTCTTCTCCGGCACCGTATAAGGGGCCGGATTCAACATCTTCGCCAGAAGAGCGTTTGCGGGGCCTTCGGGCAAAGGAGCCGGACAGTCGATCTGTCCGACCATCTTCTGCCAGTCCTGTCAAACGTACGGGAGTTTAGATCCCGCATAGAGTCAATCTATAAAAAAAATAAGTATGCTATGAAAGGTAAAGCAGCTTACTCCACTGGCTTGGCGCTTCGCGCTGAATCCGCGATCCTCAGTAATAGGAGGGGGGGACCTCGGCACTTTTGAATAGCACCCTCCAGGCATCTTCATGAGTCGTGTCGAAGAGCCTGTTCAGAGTTTGGTGCTGCTTCGAGTCGAACTCCCACAAGTTGAACTCCCGTTGTTGGCACGGGAGGATCCGGCGAATGAGCATAACTTGGACTATGTTGACAAGCTTGAGCTTCTTGTTCACCATGTTTTGAATACATGTTTGGATTCCGGTTAGCTCTTTCCAGGAGGTGAGCCGCGTGGGGATGCCAGATCGGAACTCGGGGGCCGCTGCCCATACAGGATCGCGCGGCTCGGTGATGTAGAACCACCCCGATTGCCACCCCTTTATGGTTTCCACATAGGGGCCCTCGAGCCATGTTACGTTGGCCATCTTGCCCACCATGGCGCCTCCGCACTCCGCCAGGCGGCCGCCCACCACCTTCGGCTTGACATTGAAGGTCTTCAGCCATAAGCCGAAGTGGGGCTTGATGCGGAGGAAGGCCTCGCACACGACGATAAACGCCGAGATGTTGAGGACGAAGTTCGGGGCCAGATCGTGGAAATCCTGGCCGTAATAGAACATGAGCCCCCGGAAGAATGGATGGAGAGGAAATCCCAGTCCGCGGAGGAAATGGGTGAGGAATACTACCCTCTCATGGGGCCTCGGGGTGGGGATGAGCTGCCCCTCATCTGGGAGCCGGTGCACGATGTCGTCGGGCAGGTATCTGGCTCTCCTCAATTTCTTGATGTCTCCCTCCATGACGGAGGAGACCATCACTACAGGAATCAGCTATTTTGCCGTCTGCCACGGCGGACGGCAAAGGCATGAACGGTGGACGGCAAAGGCCTTTGCCGTCAGCCGCGGACAGCAAAAGGCTCCGGCAAAGTAGGCTACGGTAAACAGCTACTTTGCCGTCTGCTTCCTGGCGGCTGACGGCAAAGGCCCTTTGCCGTCTACGGTGGACGGCAAAGAGAGCGGAAGGCAATAATTGAGTTGTCAGTCCGTTAAGTGGCTAACGGCAGGCCTTTGCCAACCACCGCTGACGGCAAAATTTCTAATGTCTTTGCCGTTCGCCGTATGATGTCATCTACATGTCACTACATGGCAGGTTCTTTGCCGTCTGCCACTGATGGCAAAGTGCAGGTTCTTTGCCGTCTGCCACTGATGGCAAAGTCTTTGCCATCTGCCACTGTAGGCAAACTGACCAAATGGGTCAGCTCCCAGGAAGCACAGCTGGATGCCACGTGTCTTCTTTGCCGTCCGCGGCAGACGGCAAAGAGCCCGTTGCCGTCGGTGGCAGACGGCAAAGAGCCTGCATATTGGCTCTTTTATCTGTTTTTTATTAAATCCAACAATTTTCATCACAAATATATATGACACATATAGATATATTTCAAAAGGCCATTACAGAGCAAACATATAAGATATCCAACACATAACTTCATCATCCAACCATATATATTACATGCATAGTTCCATCATACATAACAAGTTCAACATAGAGGCATCCAACCATATATATTACAATAGTTTCATCCAACGATACATGCATAGTTCAACGATACAAAAGAAACAGAGAAAGGGATAAGGAGCACTCCATCTATGCAAGCTTTCGTCAAGTGAATGAAATCTGCAAAATGAAAAATAAGAAAGTTAGAACAAGAAGAGTAGAACAAGAAGAAGACTAGAACAAGAAGAGTAGAACAAGAAGAAGACTAGAACAAGAAGAGTATGTCATTTATGAGCTAACTTACGTGAAATGGATCATATATGAGCTAACTAAGTTGAAATGGGTCGTTTATGAGCTAGCTAAGGTGAAATGGATCATTTATGAGCTAACTTAGTTGAAATGGGTCGTTTATGAGCTAACTAAGGTCAAATGGATCATTTTTGAGGTAACTAAGGTGAAATGGATCGTTTTCTAGCTAACTTAGGTGAAATGGATCATTTATGAGCTAACTTAGTTGAAATGGATCGTTTTTGAGCTAACTTAGGTGAAATGGATCATTTATGAGCTAATTTAGTTGAAATGGATCTTTTTGAGCTAACTTAGGTGAAATGGATCATTTAAGAGCTAATTTAGGTGAAATGGATCGTTTTTTAGCTAACTTGGTGAAATGGATCGTTTATGAGCTAAATTAGTTGAAATTGATCGTTTATGAGATAACCTAGGTAAGATGGGTCATTTTGGAGTTAACCTAGGTGAAATGGGTCATTTTAAAGCTAACGTAGGTAAAATGGATCATTTAGGAGCTAATCTAGGTTAAATGGGTCATTTTTGAGCTAACTTGGATGAACTGGATCATTTATAAGCTAACCTAGGTAAAATGGGTCATTTTAGAGCTAACTTGGATGAAATGAAATTGTCTAATAGAAATTACCGTTTGTTTGAACCAAGAGATGAAACCGGGATAGCCACCTCCTTGCTTTGCGAGAAGCTCATACTCTTCGACGGAATCCTTTTGGATCTCCGCTCCATACGAGAATATGGCGACGTATCGACTGTATGACATATCCAGGAATAAGAGTAGTTCAGAGGAAATAGAAGTTGCGAAACAATGTACCGAGAACTTACTCGATGTACGGCCGCACTTCTATCAGGTTGTTGAAGATATACAACGAAATGGTCCGTCATTCTTCGTTATCCAAAGATACTGGATGTGAAACACTAGCTGGTGCGAGATTCCCTTTGAATAGGCTGAGGTTGGATCCACCCTTTTTAGGCTCGTCAGCATTGTACCGAGGCTTCGGATTATGCAAATGACGATTTTTGGCTTCGTAGTGAGCTGTTACGAAGTTTGCCGCCTCCTCTGTGATGAATGCCTCAGCCATCGATGCTTCAATTCTACATTTATTTTTACATTTTTCTCGAAGCGTCTTCTGCATCCTCTCAGTTGGGTAGCACCAACGATTTCGCATGGCCCCCCCAATCTTGCCTCGGTCGGGAGATGCAAAATCAAATGCTGCATTGGATTAAAGAAGCCCGGTGGAAAGATCTTCTCTAACTTGCAGATCAACTCCGGCGCCAACTCTTCCATTTCTTCTAGCACGCCAGGCGATAGTTCTTTCGCGCAAAGAACACGGAAGAAATAGCTGAGTTCTGCCAGTACTAGCCATTCATCCTCAGGGATGAAGCCACGCAACATCACCGGCATTACCCGCTCAATCCATATGTGCCAATCATGACTCTTGAGACCAAATATCTTCAGTTTATCAAGATTCGCTCCCCTCTTTAGATTCGCTGCATACCCATCGGGGAACATCAACTGATGTTGCACCCACAAGAGAATTTCCCTCATAGCTGGCCTTCCAAGATTGAACCATGCCTTTGGCTTCGTTCAGTTCTGCTTTCCTTTCGGTTCTTTCATGTTTTGTAACGGCCTATCACATAGCGCCTCCAGATCGACTCTAGCCTTAGTATTATCCTTTGACTTCCCATCTATGTCGAACAATCTACCAAAAAGTGCCTCGGCGATATTCTTCTCAGTGTGCATCACGTCGATGTTGTGTGGGCAAAGGAGGTCTTTGAAGTAAGGCAGATCCCATAAGCATGTTTTGTGAGTCCATGCGTGCTTAGTATTATACCCCTTGAAGTACCCTGGATGTTGTGGATTTGGCTCGAGAGCGTTTAACTGATCCAGGGTCAGTTGGCCTGTCAATGCAGGTGGTTCAGAGTTTTTGACAACTCTACCCCTGATGACGTTCTTCTTGTCTTTCCTGAACTTATGGCGAGGATCCAGGAACTGTCTATGCATGTCGAAGCAAGAAAACTTGCGACCAGCCTGAAGCCAACGAAACTCAAGAGCTCCCTTGCATGTGGGGCACGGGAACCTTCCATGCACACACCAGCCAACGAATAGCGCATACGCCGGCAAGTCATGCGTCGAGTACATGTACCAGACACGCATTATGAAGTTCCGTTTGCTAAAGGCGTCGTATGTCTTGAACCCATTATCCCAGGCTTCTTGCAATTCGTCCTTAAGCGGCTGCATGTACACATTCATATTTTTGCCCGGATAGTTGGGTCCTGGAATTATCAACATCAGGAAAATGTTCTTTCTTTGCATAATCTGTCCGGGGGGAGATTGAGTGGAAATACAAATATGGGCCAACAACTGTATTGGGCTGCCGTCATACCAAACACACTGAACCCATCCGTGCTGATGCCGACTCGAGGATGCCTAGGATCTGCCGCTTTGTCAGCATGTAATTCATCAAACTTTTTCCACGCAACAGCATCCGATGTGTGTACCATCATCAGATTCCCATCTGCATCTAGTTCGGTTCTTTTGCCTGTTTTGTGCCATGTCATCTGTCTGGCCGTCTCTTCGACCATGAAAAGACGTTGAAGTCTTGGTACGTTTGGCATATACCGAAGAACACTAACGGGGATTTTGGTCTGTGTCTTCTCACCCATACCGTTGTCTACCACAATATACCTGGAAGACTTGCAAATGGGACAATAGTTCAAGTCCGCATAGTCAAGCCTAAATAAGGCACATCCTTTCTCAGAGGCATGTATCTTCTCATAGGGCATCTTCAGTGCACGAAGGATTTTGTCCGACTGGTACAGGTTTGCAGGCATTACATGGCCTTTGGGTAGAAAGCGTCCAAATACTGTCATAATTGCATCATAGCATTCTCTGCCCAAGTTGAACTGAGCCTTCAGAGCCATTACTTGTGAGATGGCATCCAACTGACAAAGCTCAGTGTGCTCGTGGAGCGGACGTTTCGAAGACTCCAACATTTCATTGAAGGCCTTTGCAGATTCCTCCATCTCCTCGTCCGAATCCCGAGCATCATCATAGCCTTGCACCATGTTTTCCATCCCGGTACCATGCTCGTCGGTGCGACGATGATCCACCTCAGCTCGGTCACGTTGGGCAGACTCACCATGAAATGTCCACACCGTATAATCGGGCGTAAAACCACTCTTCTACAGGTGTTTACCCATTTCAGCCTCTGTCTTCTTTTCCCAATTGCCGCACCGGAAACAGGGGCACCAGGTTTTCTTTTGGCCATTTGCAAATGCGGCTTGCACAAACCCCTTAGTTTTTGTGAACCATTCAGCGCTCCATTTGTTCTGACCAGTGTGACCGGTATACATCCAAGCACGGTCACTCATCTTGACTTTCAGAGCTACTGGACACACAACAATTATATATGTAATTCACCATGTATATATTCATCAGTTGATCTACTTTGTCAATTTTATTACGTCCATGCAACCTACACTCTAATAGGTAATGATAGGTCCTAATCCCACCCGTGTATGTGTAGATTGGGTTCATTTTCCATGCTATGCTCCGGATCCGATGCAAAATTTTGGTAGCACCTCCCCGCTGTTCTCCTGATACACGTCTCTACAATAAACAGAGAGGATGTGTACCCGGAGAACAACAGGGGAGGCACTGACGAAATATATGCGTCGGATCCGGAGCAAAGCATATGGGAAAATGAACCCAATCTACACGTACTCGGGCTGTCCATGGATAGCGTTGGACAATTCGAAAGAATCAAGGTTATAAATATGCAAATGCATGCATATTTATAACTATGACGCTTTCGAACGGGAGACACATATTGGTTACGCATACTGATGATTCAAGACACATATATAGCTAGCTATCAAGTTTCATCAGAATAGATCAAATAATTAATGGGGGAGGAGGACTTGTCATTTGTGCTCACCCACGAACGAAGGGGCAGAGCTCGTCAAACGCACGGCGAGGTCGTCGAACACCAAACCTCGAGTGATGAAACAACTGGACATTTAAAACTACACGATCAACACAATTATATATGATGTTTTTCATAACAAAATCGAAAAATATATGACCTAACTAATAATTCACAAATATATGACCCCGTCGGCCTCTGGAAGGCCAAAGAACACCTTTTCGGGAGGTGTCGGTGGTCGGGGTGTCCTGTCGGTGTCGGGGTGCCGTGTCGGGGTCGGGGTGCTGTTTCAGGGTCGGGGGGTCGGGGTGTCGTGTCGATGTCGGGGTAGTGCCGTGTCAGTGTCGGGGTGTTGTTTCGGGGGTCGGGGGTGTGGGTCAGGCGGGTCGGGGTGTCGGGTCAGGCTCGGGGGGTCGGGGTGTGGTGTCGGGGTCGGGGTGTCGGTGGCTCGGGGTCGGGGTGTCGGGGTGGTCGGGGTCGGGGTGTCGGGGTCGGGGTCTCGGGGTCGGGGTGTCGTGTCGGGGTGCGGTGGGTCGGTGGTCGGGTCGGGTTTTTTTCCTTTTTTTTCCTTCTCTTTTTCTTCTCTTCCTTCTTCTTCTTCTTCTCTTTCTTTTCTCTTCTTCTTCTTCTTCTTCTTCCTCTCCTTTCCTTTTTCCTCTTCTTCTTCTCCTCCTCTCCTCTTTTTTCTTTCTTCTTCTTCTTCCTCTTCTTCTTTTTTCTTCTCCTCTCCTCTTCTTCTTCTCTTCTCTTTTTCTCTTCTTTTCCTAAAACTAAACTAAACCTAAACCTAAAACTAAAAAAACAGAAAAAGGAAAAAACTAAATCTAAACCTAAAACTAAACTAAAACTAAACCTATAAACCTAAAACTAATCCTAAAACTAAAACTAAATCTAAACTAAACATAAACCTAAAACTAAAAAAACAGAAAAAAGGAAAAAAAAGGAAGCAGAGACTCACCTGGGTGGAGGAGGGGGGCGGCTGGGGCGGCGGAGGAGCGGGGCGGGGCGGAGGAGGGGGGCGGCGGGGCGGCGGCCGGGCCCGGCCGGGGCGGGGGCGCGGAGGTGCCGGGGCGCCGGGGCGTGGCGGCGCCCAGACGGCAGGGCGGCGGGGCGGGGGGCGCGGGGGGGGGGCGGCGGCGGGGTGGTGGGGCGACGGGGCGGGGGGCGCTGGGGCGGCGGCGGGGTGGTGCGACGGGGCGGTGGCGAGAGGTGGGAGAGAAAGAGAGAGGGGGGTGTGGGGCGCGGCCGTTAACGTTACGTGGGGCCCTCCCTCTTTGCCGTCCGCCTCTACTCTTTGCCGTCCGCTAGCGGACGGCAAAGAGGGGGGGTTAGGTTTTTTTGCAGCTCGTCAGTGGGGCCCCTCCCTCTTTGCCGTCCGCTAGCGGACGGCAAAGAACTGGCTGATGGCAAATTTGGTCTTTGCCATCAGCCAGTTCTTTGCCGTCTGCTTTTTGGAAGCTGATGGCAAAGAGCTTCTTCGTTTGCTAGCGGACGGCAGCTGGCAGATGGAAGTAGCTGATCCGTAGGAGACCATCCACCTGCCTCCGCTCCGGACATGGTTGGAGAAGGTTGAGGTGGGAAGTGCGGACTTGGGCGCTAGAGCTCGAGTGTGCGAAAAGGATGAGCAAAGGAGGAAGAAGGCGTGGATAGAAAGGTGAATCCTTATCCCTTTATATGGGCGGACGAAACTAAGCGTCCCCACTTGCCTGGTAAAACTCGCTTATCCCCCAAGCGCCGCAATTGATGGCGCGTTGGGTTACCCACGCCCGTATTGATGAGAATCCCGTAATAAGGGGACACGATCTCTGCTTTGACAAGACGTGTCGAAAAACTGCCTCGCGTTATGTGCGGGGCTGGTTAAAAGAAACGGTTCGAATAATCACCGGGCCATGACGTAACGTCATGCTGCCAAAACAAGCCAGCAAATTAGATCTGCGAAAATATTATTCTCTCTACGGTGGAATGTGGAACTTATTTTGTAGGGTCGGACACTATCCTCGTATTCAAATTCTTCTGTGATGTATTCGGAGAAGGAACCCGCCTTGCAATGCCGAAGACAATACTGCGCGCCGGACTCATCGTCATTGAAGCCTGGTTCAGGGGCTACTGAGGGAGTCCTGGATTAGGGGGTCTCCGGACAGCCGGACTATCTCCATTGGCCGGACTGTTAGACTATGAAGATACAAGATTGAAGACTTCGTCTCGTGTCCGGATGGGACTCTACTTGGCGTGGAAGGCAAGCTAGGCAATACGGATATATGGATATCTCCTCCTTTGTAACCGACCTTGTGTAACCCTAACCCTCTCCGGTGTCTATATAAACGAAGGGTTTTAGTCCGTAGGACAACAATCACAACATACAATCATACATAGGCTAGCTTCTAGGGTTTAGCCTCTCTGATCTCGTGGTAGATCTACTCTTGTATACCATATCATCAATATTAATCAAGCAGGACGTAGGGTTTTACCTCCATCAAGAGGGCCCGAACCTGGGTAAACATCGTGTCCCCTGCCTCCTGTTACCATCCGGCCTAGACGCACAGTTCGGGACCCCCTACCCGAGATCCGCCGGTTTTGACACCGACATTGGTGCTTTCATTGAGAGTTCTCTGTGTCGTCGCCGTTAGGCTTGATGGCTCCTACTATCATCGATAGCGATGCGGTCCAGGGTGAGACTTTTCTCCCCGGACAGATCTTCGTATTCGGCGGCTTTGTACTGCGGGCTAATTCGCTTGGCCATCTGGAGCAGATTGAAAGCTACGCCCCTGGCCATCAGGTCAGATTTGGAAGTTTGAACTACACGGCCGACATCCGCGGAGACTTGATCTTCGACGGATTCGAGCCGCAGCGGACGCGCCGCACTGTCACGATGGGTATGACCTAGCTCTGCCGCCGAACAGTACCCCAGAGGCTGCGCCCATCAGCTCCGACCCTTAGCTCGGAGCCAACTGCGCCAATCGAGGACGGGTGGTTAGACACCGCCTCAGGGGCTGCAGTCTCAACGGCGATCGAGCCGAACACCAGCCTAACCCTCTGCGCAGCCCGTGACTCCAAGGTGCCGGACTCTTTTCCGGACTCCGAACCATCCGCGCCCCTGCCAATCGAATCCGATTGGGCGCCGATCATGGAATTCACCGCTCGCGGATATCTTTCAGCACTCGCCCTTCGGCGACATTCTGAATTCACTAAGGTCTCTCTCTTTGTCAGGAGAGCCCTGGCCGGACTATGGCCAACAGGATTGGGATGCGGACGACGAAGAAATTCGACGCCCACCCACCACCCACTTGTAGCCACTGTCGATGATTTAACCGACATGCTCGACTTCGACTCCGAAGACATCGACGGTATGGACGACGATGTAGGAGACGAACATGAACCAGCGCCTATCATTGGCCGACTCATATGACTATGAAGATATAGGGCACTGACAGAATTGTCTCGTGTCGGTGACTTCTACGTTGGGCATGGAGGCAAGCTATGGCAATACAGATATGGATTTCCCCTTTTGTAACTCGACCTGGTAACGTACTAGAAAGGCCTACTAAGGCGCAACCCAGTTTTTGCCCTACTAAGGCGCATGCCACCGGTGCGCCATTAGTATCTGGTATACTAATGGCGCACCGACCAGTGCGCCATTAGTATATAACACCATGCGCCACTAGTATGCCTCCCAGGGGGCCATATTGAACCATGTGCTTTGGCATACTAATGGCGCATTGTTTGGTGATGCGCCATTAGTGTGATTATAACAGTGCGCCATTAGTGTCTTGTGTGGTGCGCCACTAGTATGAATATTAGGGATTTTTTTTCATTTCTGATATTTTCACAGGTTAAAAAATATTAGAGATAACATACAACACAGATCTGCTTAGCTTACATACAGGGGGCCATATGTAACGATGTTACCTGCGTCCACCAGATCATATCCAACACACAAGTTTCATCATATATACATACATAGCCAACACATAGTTCCATCGTTACATATTAAAAAGTTTCACAATGTTCATTCAACACCGTTATCCATCAATTCACAAAAGTTTCACATTGATACAAAATAAAAACACAAACAGAAAAGAAGCACTCCATCCATGCAAGCTTCCGTGAATTAAATCAAATCTGCAAAATGATAAACAAGAAGTTAGAAGAAGAAGAAGAAGAAGAAGAAGAAGACTAGAAGAAGAATAAGAAGAAGAATGAAGAAGAATAAGAAGAAGACTATAAGCTTATTATGTAAACTTGATCATTTTGTGCTAACATAAGTAATTTTGGAGCTAACCTATAGGAAACTAAGCATATAAGCTCTAAGTTAGCATATTAGAGCCAACTTAAGTAAAATGAAGCTAACCTATGTCATTTTGGATAAGAAGAAGAATAAGAAGAAGACTATAAGCTTATTATGTAAACTTGATCATTTTGTGCTAACATAAGTAATTTTGGAGCTAACCTATAGGAAACTAAGCATATAAGCTCTAAGTTAGCATATTAGAGCCAACTTAGGTAAAATGAAGCTAACCTATGTCATTTTGGATAAGAAGAGGAATAAGAAGAAGACTATAAGCTTATTATGTAAACGTGATCATTTTATGCTAACATAAGTAATTTTGGAGCTAACCTATAGGAAACTAAGCATATAAGCTCTAAGTTAGCATATTAGAGCCAACTTAGGTAAAACACTACAAGAAATCTGTTAATACGTGACAGTTCTGATCCGTCATGGATCAGCAGAAAACTGTCATGGGTGCCGGTCCATGACAGATCCAGAATCCGTCATGTATACCGCGTCATAATTGGACAGCGTACATTGCATGACGGTTCTTTTCCGTCATGGACCTACCCGAAGCCCGCCCAGGCCCAATCCATTGTTGATGGAACAGACCGTCATGGACTAACGCCATGTAGGATTTTTTATTGACTGATTCGGATGACGTGGCTGCCTACGTGGATACTATTTTCTGTCACAAAATTCGTCATGATTGAGCACATTAGCCCATTTCTTTCGGCCGAATTATTACCTGATACGTTTTTAGCATAATGCATAAGACAAATCATAATGCCAATTTTGGTAAGAGAAAGTATTTGCAAAGTGTATGACATTACATAGTTCAACCAGTATGCAGCAAGCTGTATGTATCTACAACATAGCAGTTTACAAAATCGTCGACAAAATGATAACTTACAATATAGATTGACAAAATATATCACACATCGTAGTTAGGAATGAGTACAATTCATTTTACATCAACGGAACATACAAACTATCTAGGCTGCTATTTAGGTTCTTGCTGTCAGCCCTCCTGATGGCAACCATCATGTCTTGGCTGATTGAGCAGCACCAAGTAGCCTACTTCCCAATCTTACCTGCATATTTACAAGAACCTTAGATATTTGTAGATATGAATAGATAGTAGAAATAATATATAATTATGATGAAGTATCGAAACACACATCATAGAACTAAGTACTATATCATTGAGATTCTTGTCGTCAAACCACCTGAAGGCAACTATCATTTCATCGTCATACCCAGCATATTTACAACAACATTAGATACTTGTGATAGAGCTTTCGCTTGTGATATGAATAGATAGTAGAAACAAAAGAATTAGAATAAACGAAAACAATTAATTACGTACTGTCCAGAGCTCTTAAATCTTACAGTGCCTACAAATAAGAATAACAAAGTATCTACACGCCAAAAATATGGCAGCACTAATAAACATATGCACAACGGGAAGCCTCTGATGGTCGAACCAGGTAGCGTAAACTTCAAATGAAAACAAGTTTACACATGAAACTCAATGTTTATGTTGCAAGTTCATCTCGAAGCGCTGGCACCAGCAAACAATGTCCCCCGGAAAAAAAGACAACATCAAACAATGCATAACATATTTAAGTGGTATAGACTGATCAAGCAACTTTTAAGAAAATGCCAAAGGAGTGCCGTCTAACAAATAATCCATTCACATGGTTACAAGAAATAGACTAGCAGCAATCTGTGAGCAGATGTCCCTGTTACATATGCAACTCTAGCATACACTTACAGTTTGACAATTTTTTCTTTCTTAATATGCAAAAGCTTTTGCCTCTTTCAGAAATAATGTGAATCACATGTTGGAGTAACTACATACAACTTTCATTGATAGTGTAATGATAACTACATCCTAATTGTTTTTATATCCAGCCAAACAGAACAGGTGGACACGAGGTAGATAAAACTAGCTAAAATCTTAGCAGAGATACTCCAAGCAGACCCATAAGTATAACAAGAGGTGTACATATGCTTAAGCTAGATATATCCTTGATGCTTATGAAGTCTAACTCGTACAAGTATATAACATGCTCAGAAAAATGTAACCTGTTCTTGAGCTTCTAGTGTTAAAACAGCATGGCAGATATCTCAAACTAAAATATTAGCTATAACGTGCGGTCATTGCAGTTTTATATTGTTGCTAACGGAAAAATTAGGAAGTGACAGAAGAGTTCAAAATATGTATTAACCTCCTTTGTTCTTTCACCATGGATCGCCGTTGCAGGGAAACATCTGTTGTATAGCCAATATCTCAATGGATCAGCTTCTCATTTTCTCTCCACGAAAACCAATGTTAGAGGCTGTTCAGGCTAGACAAACCAGAAAACTAGCATGAGAAAAAGCTTACAGAATAATAGTAAATAAACCAATTGTTACAATCCAAGATGGCAGGAAATAATACCTTGCCGGTGAGTACAACAAGGTGCGATGAACAAAATATGTAATTTTGCTGCAACCAAATGATGGTAGTAAGTACATTTCATGGATCTGACACTAAACTTGTATGTAATTAGTGCGAGAGCGAGAGTTGGCAAGGAGGACTGATCAACGAAATGATGATAACACATAGAAAGTTTGCACATAATATATAACAGGGTAGCGGTGTAATAGCAGCCCAAGTTAACAATCTTGCTTTTGGTCAATTGATTGAGTGAGATTAATGAATTACTTTTATTCCATAAACAAGAAAATTTCAAGGAACCAACAGAAGCATCTCATGGGCATTTAATTATTAAACTAGTAGATTATTAACAAACCAGCGGATCTCACAAATTCTACACTGCTAGTGCTTGCATGGTGAGAGAAGAAAAGGCAAATAGCCACCAGTACTAGTCTATCGTTGGAAGGAACTTGCCAGTATCAGGAAACGAAGTGGCCACGTTTTCTGTATCGGGTTCAGTCCAAGAAAAAAGGACAGCCCCTGGAGAACTACGCTAGTGCAGAGCAGCAATCACTTGGGAAGAAAAGAAAAACTGAGGGAGAAGGGTCGACCTTGTTCTCTGCGGAATCATGGTGGTCGGGGTGGAGGACCTGGCCATCGAGCTCGTCCGGGTCTTGGTCGTCACCGTCCATTGAACTGAAGAGGCGGAGCGCTCCTGCAGATCTGAATCGAAGCAAGAAATATTGATTGGGGATGGGAGAGAAAAGGAAGTAATGGAGGAGAGAGGAGACGATGGGGGGAAGAAGGGAGGGACCTTGCGATGTCGCCGGCGAGGTCAAGCGCGGGCCTCCCGCATCCGGTGCTTGCTGCTCCAAATCTCTAGATGGAAAGGCAGCTACGCAGCCTGGGAGACAGAGGAGGGAGGCCACTGCGGCAGATCCATGGCCCAGGTCGTTGGTTGTGAGCAGCAGAGGGTTGGCCGCCGCTTCCATCGGGCCGGTGCGGCCGCTGTAGCCATGGATCTCGGGTCGTTCTCATCGCTTGGTGGCGGAGGACGGGGCAGAGGGGGGGGGGGGGGGAAAGGCGTTGGGGGGGGGGGGGGGGGGGGGGGGGGGGGGGGGGGGGGGGGGGGCAAAGCGTTCTGGCGGCGGATGGAGGAATAGATTGGGGGCACAAGTGTCTTAGGGTTAGCTTTTATACGGGGCAAAGGTTTAGGGCTTTAGGCGGGCTTTACTGGGCTTGCGGGTCTGTACTAGGCGGTTCATGACGAATTTCGAAACTATCACCGGAAATCCGTCATGGATTAACAGGTTTCTTGTAGTGAAATGAAGCTAACATATGTCATTTTGGATAAGAAGAAGAATAAGAAGAAGACTATAAGCTTATTATGTAAACTTGATCATTTTGTGCTAACATAAGTAATTTTGGAGCTAACCTATAGGAAACTAAGCATATTAGAGATAAATAGGTAACTAAGTATATATATATATATATACCATTTTGGAGATGTGACATACCTGACATAGTTCAGTTCTCATTGTGCTTCTCCTTCTCCTTCCTCAGCCTGATGCGCCAAGAGCGGCGAGGCGGTGGAGGTAGCTGTCGGATGTAGTCTTCTACCACAATTGGCGTGATCATGTCGCCCAGCTGTGGGATCGCCAGCGCCACCACCAGTGCGTGGTAATTGTCAGGCACCACTACCATCGCGAGGCCACCCTCAGCCACCACCATCTCTTGCCCATGGTCAGCCACCACCATCTCTTGCCCATGGTCAGCCACCACCATCTCTTGCACCTGGTCAGCCACCACCATCTCTTGCCCTTGGTCAGCCACCACCAGCGCTAGGTCATCCTCAGCCTGATGCCCATCGTCATCCTGCAGCTCCTCATCCCCACTCTGCTCCTCTTCTCCCCCACTCCAGTCCGGATCATCCTTCTTGTTGTCTTCGCTGCTGCCAGAATCACTGCTGCTTTCGCTAAGGCCAGAATCGATGTTGCTTTTGCTACAGCCATAATCGTTGCTGCTTTGGCTGTAGCCAGTGTCGCTGCTGCTGCTCCCATTGCCTGTCCAAATGCAACAATGACCATTAACAATCAATGTGAGACAAAGCCAAATATGGAGGAATAAGAAGAGGCAGAACGCACTGGCATCTTTGTCTTCAGCGTAGCGCATGCGACACATAGTCTTGTTGAAAACCTTCACGATGAGCATTGTGGCGTCATTGTCGTACCTCAAGAGAAGAAAGTACCCGGTCCGCAGGTCATAGGCACTGTAGAACTTCTCCCAGCCACGGCACAGGTACATGTGGCCCTCCTCGATCACCAACTCCACGTCCCACAGCCTGCGAACCCCGCTGCCGACCTGTCGGAGCTTCACATTATCTGGCGGATCTTCACCCAGCATCTTCATAAAAGCATCAGGCAGCCTCTGCAATTTGGGACAAGGAGTGATTTAGCAAACAACAGAGTTATCATAATGAGATGGGTGAAGGGGAGATCTCTCGTTTTATATACCTGCCTCGTGGCTGATACCGAAGAAGAAAGTATGCTGGTGAAGAACTCGAAAGCATCCAACTCGTACTCCGGTGAGGTAGAGTGGCGGTGGCTGCTTCCCCCCATCTCTGATAAGCAGCAGAAGAGACCAATTAGTACCCTTACAACATTATAGTAGCATAAATTTTGAGTAGAAGATAATCAACATTAGTCGCAAGTACCCCATATGTCCTATTTTTAGCAAAGTCATGCTAAAATTCACGGAAAATTTTAGCATGACCTTTGATGAAAATAGGACATATGGAGTACCTGAATTTGCCGGAACGGAAGTTAATCGACATTCCGGCAAACTCAAGGGCCTCTCGGGGTACCTGCAAAATCATTATCCCCGCATAATGAAGTCGCCAATGGGTCATTCAGAAGATCACAAGTAGCATCATCACAAGTACAACACCATGACAAGTACAATAGTAGCAGAAGTGAATACAGGCATAACAGCAGCAGCAGTAGTTAAGAAAAAGTTGCCGAAGCTTGTAAAACTATACTGTCCTAGAACAAATAAGCTGGCAGTAGGTCCATTGGGACTCGTTTAAATGCAGAAAGTCTTGTTTTAGGTTCAGTTTACATTTCAGGTCAAGACTTATTCCATGTCTCCCTCCTCTTGCTCTTTTGCTTTGCCCAGAGAATTATTGGTACCAAGTACTACTACTACACTTTTTTACTTTCACCGATTTAACACTTGTTACCTTCATACACAGTTAGCTCCTCACTGTACCTAACTGAATTTTTTTACAGTAGCTCAAGTTTTTGACAGTAGCTCCTCACTGTATATGTAAGGTTTCAACAAGACTCATCATCAGTATATATAAGCAGGATCTCTGTAAACAAACGAACATCATGTTCACTAGTAAGCAAGATCATGGATTACTGTTAATTAAAAATAGAGCATCTGGCTTGTCTTATCATGTTCACTACGTCCACAAAATAGAGCATCATCTACTCTGAATGATTTGATAATTAATACTGACAACTTCAGCATCTATAGACTTTGTGTTTTGGCAGCACCTAAAAAACCCTACATCTTGTCTCTGTTTATTAAAGTTGTTGTTTATGTGTCAAGTTTGACATCAACTTGACTGAATATCAACTTGATAGATCAAAAGCTGATAGAAATTGACAGTTTTGAGCATCAAGAGATCTGAATGCAGTTAACTTGTTTTGAAAATCAGAGAAGGCTAAGTTGATAGATTGTGGTCAGGGCCATACTAGTCTGATTTTACACTAGAACAAGCTCACTACACACACTACACTACACTACACGTGCTTAAACTCTAAACATAAACAAACACCAGCAATGCAAGATGTAAACTACCTCTGTTTCTAGGCAACAAGAGTTATCATCAATGCTTTTGAGTTTATTAAGTACCTTCAGTTCTGAGCTTTAAATGTCAAAAGAGCTTCACAGAATCTTGAATCCTCCAAATCACTCTTAACAGTTCTGCATTGCACAAAGGTAGCAATGAGCCAATGATATCAGTAGCAATAATAGGTGCTTACATTCTCATAACGTCAGTATTAGTTAACCAAAATTGAACCTACAGAGTTCTAGTACAGTGAGTAACTCCCAATTCTTTTAATAGAAGCACAATTAACAACAGAACAAAGGAGTCTAGGACAATGCCACCAGATAGAATTTGAAGGAAAAATGTTCTTCCAGAACCATCAAGCCACAATCATACATAGAGTGGCTGATCATATAAGTTATATTTAAATAAACATCAACTAAACTTGATGACAAGAAAAACTACAATCACATTGATACACACAGATCAATTCTTAAACTAATTCTAACCAGATTTATAAGTACTCATGGACACCAGTTGCATCAGCGGCACAGCACTAGATTACACCACCTAAACCAGCAAACAATCAAGCTAGAAATAGTTGGCTGAACCATGGCTAACCAAACTCCAACCTACAAAGTTAATCTGCACTGAAAGACTTTTGCATCCTTTTTTTAGGGTGACTTCTACATCCTTGTAAATAGCACAGCACAATTGAAAAAAAATTGTAGAGCATCCTGTTACAAACTTGTTCTGATCCTGCAAAGAACAGACTTGGGCGAGCGCGGTCGGTCACCGGAGGGGTCGGGGAAGGGTGGAGAGGGAGGAAGGAGGAAGGAGGAGAGGGAGGAAGGAGGAAGGAGGAGAGGTACCTGCGCAGGCGCGGCCGATCGCCGGAGGGGTCGGGGTCGGCGGCGGCGGCGTCGAAGGGATGGCTCTAGGGTGCCTTGGTTGGTCGTGGGGAGGCCGGCGGCCGCGGTCGTCATCCTGCACCCCGTGCCCGGACTGAGGTAGAGGCGGCGCAGGGCAGGGGCCGATGCGGGGGGCGCGGGGTTTCTAGGGTTTCGAGGGGGGGAGGCGGGGCTCGGGGGGAGGCGGGGCTCGGGAGGGAGGCGGCGCTCGAGGGGGAGGAAGGGGAGAGGGAGGCGGCGGGGGCGCGTGGGCGGCTGCGGCGGGGGCGCAGTGGGTCGGTGGTGTATGGATGGGGGAAGATTACTAATGGCGCAACCCCAAGCGGTGCGCCATTAGAATGTTTTTTTCATAGCAATGGCGCACCAGCGGGACAGTGCGCCATAAGTATTCTTTTTTTAGATAGCAATGGCGCACCAGTTACCCGTGCGCCATAAGTAAGAATTTTTTTATTTTTTAAAAAATGAATATGAATATGAATATGAATATGAAACAATAATATTTTTTTAAAAAAACAGTAATAATTGTTGTTTAACAACAATTGTAGTCTACACTTTTTTTATTATTTTTTAAAAAATGAATATGAATATGAAATAGTAATATTTTTTATAAAAACAGTACTTGTTGAAGTCTTGCTCATTGGCTACTCCATCCATTCCGATGATCTTCCTTTTGCCTCTCCTCACGACAACACGACTGGGCTTTGACGGGTCGGTAATGAAGAAGCATTGGTCCAATTGTGAAGCCAGTACCCATGGCTCATTTTTCGCGGTGACGTTTGCCATTAGTAGTTTTGCAAAAAAGTATTAAAAATAATTTTTATACTAATGGCGCACCGTGGCACAGTGCGCCATTACTAGTTTAAACTAGTAATGGCGCACTATGCAACGGTGCGCCATTAGTAGTTTTGCAAAAAAGTAAAAAAAATACAGTAGTGGCGCACTCTATGGCTGGTGCGCCATTAGTAGTTCTAACTACTAATGGCGCACTCTGCCCGGATGCGCCATTAGTATGTTTGAAAAAATGAAAAAAAACATTTTGTTACTAGTGGCGCACCGTGTGCCTGGTGCGCCATTAGTGTCTTCCACACTAATGGCGCACCAGCACATGGTGTGCCACTGCTATATAGTAGTGGCGCACCACATGACAAGTGTGCCATTAGTGTCCATTCCATCTATAGCCCTTTTCCTAGTAGTGTGTGTAACCCTAACCCTCTCCGGTGTCTATATAAACCAAAGGGTTTTAGTCCGTAGGACAACAATCACAACATACAATCATACCATAGGCTAGCTTCTAGGGTTTAGCCTCTCTGATCTTGTGGTATATCTATTCTTGTACTACCCATATCATCAATATTAATCAAGCAAGATGTAGGGTTTTACCTCCATCAAGAGGGCCCGAACCTGGGTAAAACATCGTGTCCCCTGCCTCCTGTTACCATCCGGCCTAGACGCATAGTTCGATACCCCTACCTGAGATCCGCCGGTTTTGACACCGACAGGCACCATTGGTAAGAAGCTTTGGCGTATATCCGCCAAGTGTTCTTCGGCATAAGCGATGATAACTGGGTTGTTAAGCAGTACCGTCAAATGGGTGTTCTCTGCCAATTCTCCGGGTGTAGCCATTTGCGTGCCAGCAAGGACCGGCTTACCTTTCAGCCTTCCCTCGTGGCGAGAGAGGGGCAAACTTATAGGTCTTTGTTTCATGTATTCGGTGCAATACTCAACCACCTCCTCCGCGGTATAACCTTGTAGGATGCTTGCCTCTGGATGGTTTCGGTTCCGACAAAAGCGCTTTAGTATTCCCACATGTTGCGAAGAAACACAGGACCGCAATACTTCATCTCGTCGACAAGGTGCACAATGAGATGGACCATGACATCAAAGAATGATAGTGGAAAAAACATCTCTAGGTTGGACAATATTCTTGCAATATCATCTTGCATATTATCCAACTCTTCAGGATCTACAACTTTCTGCCATAATTTGTTGAAGAAATCACAAAGGTCAATGAGTGTGTTTATTATAATTTGTTGAAGAAATCACAAGCACGATGCAGCGGCATGCCGAGACAGCAGGGTCGAGGAGCAAAGCTTAGTGCGGCCGCCGCCTGAAGTTCGACCTCCACTATCCCGCCATCGACCGTGATGGATGCGCTCGAATCATGCCGCCGCCGACCTTGATGGTTGAGCTCCTCCTATCTCCTGTCATAGACCGAGGATTAACCTCCTATGTTGCCGCCAACGCCTACCGACCGAGGATTGACCTCTTCTCCGGTAGCCGCTGCCTAGGCTGCCGCCGCCATCTCTATATGCAGAGCGGCTGTTTTTTTACGGATATCCGTGGAGCGGCTGTTCACATGGTATCTCACCGTAACAAATTATATGGATAGGGTAGTATATCACATACGGTTATGTAACGGCAACCGTGTCTAACCTACGTTGTCTTCTCACACAGTTTGGTGCGGAAATCGTGTGTGACGTTGTAATAACCAACACAAACGACATGTGCAAACAGTGTGCCGTATACAACATATATATAGTGCCATTAGTAGTTCCCGACCGTTAGCTTATCTCCACAGTTTCCCCATTTGCCCCAAATCTCTACATAGCCTCCAAAATCCCTCGTGTGGCACTTCATTGGGGGAATGCGGACAAGTGGTGCTGATGGTTTCGGTGCGGCTACTCCTGCTCGTATCGCCGCCACGATGGTAGTCGCCGCCGAGCACTTGCCTAAGGTCATCAAAAGGCAGGTGTACTACGGATCTGAATCGTCCTGTCAGGTTCCAATCTGTCCCGATCTTTTTTGGCATTTCCAAAGTATAGATCCTTGCTGAATCTGTCCTGAATGAGCCCCCCCCCCCAGGAAAGCGATCTGCCGCTGGATCCGGGGCTTGACTCTAGACTCCCGCAACACGAGTTCGACTCCGAGTTTTGCGGCACCGAGAAGTACCAAAAGCTGGGTTGTGTGCACGGGCATACTCCCGCTCAACGTGTATGCATGGAGGGATTCAACATTGGCAGGCGGTTTCTCAGGTGCCCCTTAGAGGTTGGTGCTAATTAAGTTCATCATTTTACTTCAGTTAAAGCCATCGCTCATCCAGAATACTATTTAACATTGGCAGGGATATGAGGCTTGTGCCTTTGTTAACTGGCTGGATGAAGAATGGCATGGCAGGGCTCGGAGTTTTATCACCAAGCTCACAGAAGATAACGTAAAGCTGAAGAAGAAACCGGCTAATCTGGAATGTACAATCACAAGAGACAAGATGAATCAATCACAGGCAACAGATGAAAGCAAGAGACAAGAAGGAACTAGCATGTCTAGTTGTGGCTGTCGCGTTGGCCATGTTCTATGCGTTGTTTGCAATGATGATTAGGGGTTTTGTTTAACAGTATTGCTAAATCACATCTAGATGTGCTCTAAGTAATGCACATCTAGGTCCTATGCCATTGATGTTACGCGAAGATTTGTGCAAATATTTTTCTTTGTCTTTTTTCTTTTCCTTTCTAGTTTGATTATTACTGGCTTTATCAATAAGAAGAGCTCAATGTATTGCTTGCCAATTGTCCTACTCCGTTTGTACCGGTACCGGTGCATAATACCAAAACTTGTTCCTTGTTTTTGTCCTGAAAAAGGAAACCAGCCAAATAGCCAATAGGACTCCTGCACAACCAACCCTAAAAAAAGGAGTCCTACGCAACCCCGGGAATTTGGAGCGACTGGGTACAAATAATTGCGGTTGATTATGTCAGCGGTTAGATAATACATCAAACCCCTCTTCAATCCCCGCTTCAATTGGCAGTTCCTCTTCTCTGCATACCCTGCTTAAGTGTCCACCATATTCATCGTCCCCGGCAGGCCGCGCTACACATTGGCACACTCTGCAGCCATGTCGAGCGATAGCAAGGATGACAGTTCAGCCAGCAGTCTAGCGCCCGATGATATGTCAACATCGGAATCATCCCGCTCATCTTCCATGACTCCGGCGTCGAGCCCAGACCTCGATTATATCCAGTTCATGGAAGGGACGCCACCTCCAGAGTCGTCAAATGACAACCAGACGAACGAGGAGTCGTCGAAGGACGAAGAAGAGGACGATGATGATGAGGAGGAGGAATGGTCGAACGAGGAGGAGGACGATGACGACAGGAACGAAGATGACGACCGCGGCGGCGATGAAAAGCCAACGGTCAGCGGCAAGAAGCGTCCTCGCCAAGACGATGTCGCAGGGCCATCCAACAAGAACAAGAAGAAGAAGGACTAAATTAAGCAGACTGTATATATCTCTGTTTATCCTATCAATCTCATCGCACACGGTTAGTAATATGTATTCGACAGAGATCTTCTACATTATCACCAACAGGTTGGTTTGTTGAACTGTGTGCCCTGACGAGCACACAAGTAACAAAAAAGACCGTATGGGCTGTCTATAATGATCGCACACAATTCTGATTACCGACCTGTTTGCCGGGTATCACACACATCTTATTATGCTGAATCGTATGTGTTCACCTCACTCATCGCAAACGGTTCATCGGACCAAACTGTATGCTGAATATCGCACACACCTTGATCTGGCTGCCCATTTATATTGTTCTGTCTCATCGCAAACAGTTCGTACAGATCAACCGTATGCCCCTCATCGCACACGCAACTATAATCAGAACCACGTTTGATGTATCATTCATCGCAAACGTTCTGCATCATTTCTGACGGTTTTCATACAGCACCGTTTGCGATTATTGCATCGCACACAGTTTCTCGAAGGGTCTCCGATCGTAGTGTCGTGTTAGCAGCATCCTGCAGTAGTGATTTATATGCTATTTTATATGATTTTTGGGACTAACCTGTTAACCTAGAGCCCAGTGCCAGTTTCTGTTTTTTCCTTGTTTTTGAGTTTTACAGAAAAGGAATACCAAACGGAGTCCAATTGACATGCCAATTTTTGATGATTTTTTATGGACCAAAAGAAGCCCCCAGAGTAAAAGAGTTGGGCCAGAAGAGTCTCGGGCCGTCCACAAGGGTGGGGGCGCGCCCTATCTCGTGGATGACTCAGGCACCTCCCTGACTTGTTCCTGACGCCAAAAATTCCTATAAATACTGAAACCTCCATAAAATAACCTAGATCGAGAGTTCAACCGCCGCAAGCCTCCGTAGCCAACGAAAACCAATCTAGACCCGTTCCGGCACCCTGCCGGAGGGGGGAATCCCTCTCCGGTGGCCATATTCATCATCCTAACGCTCTCCATGACGAGAAGGGAGTAGTTCACCCTCGGGACTGAGGGTATGTACCAGTAGCTATGCGTTTGATCTCTCTCTCTCTCTCTCTCGTGTTCTTGATTCGGAACGATCTTGATGTATCACGAGCTTTGCTATTATAGTTGAATCTTATGATGCTTCTCCCCCTCTACTCTCTTGTAATGGATTGAGTTTTCCCTTTGAAGTTATCTTATCGAATTGAGTCTTTAAGGATTTGAGAACAACTGATGTATGTCTTGCATGTGCTTATCTATGGTGACAATGGGATATTCATGTGATCTACTTGATGTATGTTTTGGTGATCAGCTTGCGGGTTCCGTGACCTTGTGAACTTATGCATAGGGGTTGGCACACGTTTTCGTCTTGACTCTCCGATAGAAACTTTGGGGCGCTCTTTGAAGTTCTTTGTGTTGGTTGAATAGATGAATCTGAGATTGTGTGATGCATATCGTATAATCATACCCACGGATACTTGAGGTGACATTGGAGTATCTAGGTGACATTAGGGTTTTGGTTGATTTGTGTCTTAAGGTGTTATTCTAGTACGAACTCTAGGATAGATTGAACAGAAAGAATAGCTTCGTGTTATTTTACTACGGACTCTTGAATAGATCGATCAAAAAGGATAACTTTGAGGTGGTTTCGTACCCTACAATAATCTCTTCGTTTGTTCTCCGCTATTAGTGACTTTGGAGTGACTCTTTGTTGCACGTTGATACATCTCCGACATATCTACTTTTCCAAACACTTTTGCCCTTGTATTGGACTCTAACTTGCATGATTTGAATGGAACTAACCTGGACTGACGCTGTTTTTAGCAGAATTGCCATGGTGTTATTTTTGTGCAGAAATAAAAGTTCTCGGAATGACCTGAAAATCAATGGAGAATTATTTGGGAATATATAATAAATACTAGAAGGAAGATCCACATCAGGGGGCCTCCACCTGTCCACGAGGATGGGGGCGCTCCCTACCCCCCCTGGGCGCGCCCCCTGCCTCGTGGGACCCCTGAGGCTCCATTGACCTCAACCTTGACTCCATATATTCACTTTCGGGGAGAGAAAAAACAGAGAGAAGGATTCATCATGTTTTATGATACGGAGCCGCCACCAAGCCCTAAACTCTCTCGGGAGGGCTGATCTGGAGTCCGTTCAGGGCTCCGGAGAGGGGAATCCGTCGCCATCGTCATCATCAACCATCCTCCATCACCAATTTCATGATGCTCACTACCGTGCATGAGTAATTCCATCTTAGGCTTGCTGGACGGTGATGGGTTGGATGAGATTTATCATGTAATCAAGTTAGTTTTGTTAGGGTTTGATCCCTAGTATCCACTATGTTATGAGATTGATGTTGCTATGACTTTGCTATGCTTAATGCTTGTCACTAGGGCCCGAGTGCCATCATTTCAGATCTGAACCTATTATGTTTTCATCAATATATGAGAGTTCTTGATCCTATCTTGCAAGTCTATAGTCACCTATTATGTGTTATGATTCGTTAACCCTGAAGTGACAATAATCGGGATACTTACCGGTGATGACCGTAGTTTGAGGAGTTCATGTATTCACTATGTGTTAATGCTTTGGTCCAATACTCTATTAAAAGGAGGCCTTAATATCCCTTAGTTTCCAATAGGACCCCGTTGCCACGGGACGGTAGGATAAAAGATGTCATGCAAGTTCTTTTCCATAAGCACGTATGACTATATTCGGAATACATGCCTACATTACATTGATGAACTAGAGCTAGTTCTGTGTCACCCTAGGTTATGACTGTTACATGATGAACCGCATCCGGCATAATTCTCCATCACCGATCCATTGCCTACGAGCTTTCCATATATTGTTCTTTGCTTATTTACTTTTCCATTGCTATTGTTATCATCACTATAAAACACCAAAAATATTACTTTTGCTACCGTTACCACTACTATCATATTACTTTGCTACTAAACACTTTGCTACAGATATTAAGTTTCCAGGTGTGGTTGAATTGAAAACTTAGCTGCTAATACTTGAGAATATTCATTGGCTTCCCTTGTGTCGAATCAATAAATTTGGGTTGAATACTCTACCCCCGAAAACTATTGCGATCCCCTATACTTGTGGGTTATCAAGACTATTTTCTAGCGCCATTGCCGGGGAGCATAGCTCTATTCTTTGAGTCACTTGGGATTTATATCTTCTTATCATTATGAAGAACTTGAAAGATCCAAGAACCAAGATTTATCCCTCAACTATGAGGGGAGGTAAGGAACTACCATCTAGCTCTGCACTTGATTCACCTTCTGTTTTGAGTAAGCTTGCGACACCTAAACCTGCTTCTGCTATTCATTCTGATATGTCGCATGTTGTTGATGATGCCACTTCTGCTATACATGATACTTATGATGAAACTACTTCTATGCTTGATACTACTGTCCCACTTGGTGAATTTCTTGATGAACAACTTGCTAGGGCTAGAGAGAATGAAAATATTGAGACTGATAATATTGATGAAAGTGATGATGAAGGTTCTCCCCCTAAATATGAATTGCCTGTTGTTCCTGAGGGTTATGTTATGGATGAAGAAACTGCTAGAGACTTTCTTGCTTGCAATGATAGGAGTGATCTTAAGAAATTATTAGCTAAGCTCAAACAAAAAACTCTGAATGCTAGAATGAAATATGATCCTGCTTATGCTACTTCACCTATCTTTGCTACTGATAAGGATTATGAATTCTCTGTCGACCCTGAGATAATTACTTTAGTTGAATCTGATCCTTTCTATGGCTATGAATCTGAAACTGTTGTGGCACATCTTACGAAATTAAATGATATAGCCACCCTGTTCACTAATGATGAGAAAACTCGCTACTATTATATCCTTAAGATATTTCCGTTCTCATTGAAGGGTGATGTTAATATATGGTTTAATTCTCTTGATCCTGGTTGTGTGCGTAGTCCCCGGGATATGATCTATTACTTCTCTGCTAAATATTCCCTTGCTCATAAGAAACAAGCTGCTTTAAGGGAAATATATAATTTTGTGCAAATTGAAGAAGAGAGTCTCCCACAAGCTGGGGGAGGCTTCTCCAATTACTTAATGCTTTGCCTAATCATCCTCTTAAGAAAAATGAAATACTTGATATCTTTTATAATGGACTAACCGATGCTTCCAGAGATCACCTGGATAGTTGTGTTGGTTGTGTTTTCAGGGAAAGAACACCAGATGAAGCTGAAATTTTATTCAATAATATGTTGACTAATGAAAATAATTGGACACTTCCTGATCCAATCCCTAATCCAATTCCTGAACCAACTCCGAAGAAAAGGGGTATTCTATTTCTCAGTCCTGAAGATATGTAAGAAGCAAAGAAATCTATGAAAGAAAAAGGTATTAAAGGTGAAGATGTTAAGAATTTACCTCCTATTGAAGAAATACATGGTCTTAATTTATCGCCTGTTGAAGAAATACATGGTCTTGATAACCCGACACGGGTAGTAAAGGTAAATTCTCTCTATAGATATGATAAAGCTGAAATCCCATTTACTAAGTTTGCTAGCCCATGCTTGGATGAGTTTGATGACTTTATGGTTAAGCAAGAAAACTTCAATGCTTATTTTGGTAGAGAATTAAAACACAATGCTGATATGCTTGAACACTTGGGTGATTATATGAAAAATATTAAAGGTGAACTTAAACTTATTAGTAAACATGCTTCGATGGTTACCACTCAAGTAGAACAAGTACTTAAAGCTCAGAATGATTTGCGCAATGAATTAAGTAGTAAGAATAATGATTTTGCTATTAGAGTGGCTACTAGAACTGGTAAAATGACTCAGGAACCTTTGTATCTTGAAGGCCATCCTAAGAGAATTGAGCAGGATTCTCAGAGAAATAATGTAGATGCACCTAGTCCTTCTAAGAAGAAGAAAAAGAAAAATGATAGGACTTTGCATGATTCTAGTGAACCTGTTGTAGACACACCTGAGAATCCCAATGATATTTCTATTTCTGATGCTGAAACACAATATGGTAATGAGCATGAACCTAGTGATAATGTTAATAATGATGTTCATGTTGATGCTCAACCTAGTAATGACAATGATGTAGAGATTGAACCTGCGGTTGATCTTGATAACCCACAATGAAAGAATCAACGTTATGATAAGAGAGACTTTGTTGCTAGGAAGCACGGTAAAGAAAGAGAACCATGGGTTCAGAAACCCATGCCTTTTCCTCCTAAACCATCCAAGAAAAAGGATGATGAGGATTTTGAGCGGTTTGCTGAAATGATTAGACCTATCTTTTTGCGTATGCGTTTGACTGATATGCTTAAAATGAATCCTTATGCTAAATATATGAAAGATCTTGTTACTAATAAAAGAAAGATACTGGAAGCTGAAATTTCCATCATGCTTGCTAATTACACTTTTAAGGGTGGAATACCTAAGAAACTTGGAGATCCAGGAGTACCAACTATACCATGCTCCATTAAAGAAAACTATGTTAAAACTGCTTTATGTGATCTTGGAGCCGGTGTTAGTGTTATGCCTCTCTCTTTATATCGTAGACTTGATTTGAATAAGTTGACACCTACTGAAATATCTTTGCAAATGGTTGATAAATCAACTGCTACACCTGTCGGTATTTGTGAGGATGTGCCTGTTCTGGTTGCAAACGTTACTATTTTAACGGACTTTGTTATTCTTGATATGCCCGAGGATGATAGTATGTCTATTATTCTTGGAAGACCCTTTTTGAATACTGCAGGGGCCGTTATTGATTGCACCAAAGGCAATGTCACTTTTCATGTTAATGGTAATGAGCATATGGTACACTTTCCGAGGAAACAACCTCAAGTCCACAGTATCAATTCTATTGGAAAAATCCCATCGATTATTTTTGGAGGTTTTGAATTTCCTCTTCCTACTGTCAAGAAGAAATATGATATTCTTATTGTTGGGGATGTGCATATCCCCATTGAGGTAACCTAGTGTTATTCAAAAATTCTCCGGTTCCATGTTATTCGGAATGAGTTTGTTAATAAGACCTGATCAACCTTGTTAGTGGATTCCTTTTGGTGAGCATGAGATGGATGAATTTAGAAAACACAACTCTCTGTACCCTCCTTTTAGTTTCTGTTATTAATATTAAATAAAGCAAAAATATCAATTTATGTCTGTTTTCTAAATTATCAATGTAATAAAAAATACCCTGAAAATAAAAGTTCTCCAAATGCCCTGAAAATTAAATATGATTTCCTCTGGAATATTTGAGAATTTCTGGCACTAAAATCACAGCAGGGGAGCAAGCACCTGGCCACGAGGGTGGAGGGCTCGCCCTACCCCCTGGGCGCGCCTCCTGCCTCGTGGGCCCATGGTGACTCTCCTCCACTTATTCCAGCTACCACACACTCCTTCTTCCTCCCACAAACATCACTAACTAGCTCAAACCCGAGTCCAAGCTCATCTTGCTGCCAATTTCGATCTCCTTGCTCAAAGTACCTCTCACAAAATTGCTTTGGGGGATTGTTCCTTGGTATGTGACTCCTCCAATGGTCCAATTAGTTTTTGTTCTAGTGCTTTATTCATTGCACATTTTTGCTGCTTAGTTGACCCTGTTCTTGAGCTTGCATGTCAATTTTGTATGGTCAAAATTAGTTTTAATGCATGATATATCCTCTAGGCACTTGTGGGAGTAGTTGATATCAATTTTATTGAGTTTGGTTCACTTTTATTTTGAAGTTACTAAAATTTTAGAAATTTTCAGAAAAAGATGAAGAGATTTTTGAGGGGCTCATCGAGCCGAAGCTCGAAGGATAAGCAAAGTGAGGAGGATAAGAGGCCCAAATATAATCTCCCTAGCACCACGGAAGTTCGTCCGTGTGAATGGCCTTGTGATAATTTCTTGAGAGCAGCCGGGATTTATGATGATTTCTATGAGTTGACTGAGAATGCAGGCCTCACCGCCTTCCTCCATGTCCAACATGAACAATATCTCTTACTCACCAATATCTTTGTGCAAAACTTTCATTTCCATGCCAGGAGCTCACCACCTACGGTGGAATTTTATTTATATGATGAGCATAAGGAGATGTCACTTTATGATTTTTGTCGGGTTTGTTTGATCCCTTTCGAGGGCAGCGTAGAGGAACCACATCGTGACGATGTGGATGGTTTTATCGATACCATTGCTGTAGGGGAAACGAGGAAGGTTTCCGGCGCACGAATTACTAGCATACACTTTCCTGTTCTATGTTACTTTGCTATATTTGCTAGTAGATGCTTAATTGGGCGTGGAAACTGTGGAAACCTGAGTGCCCCTGATATTGTTATTTTGTGCCATGCCTTATTTCGTGATGACACATTCAGTATGAGCGCTATTGTTGCAAAGCGGTTAAATCTTAACCGTACTAAGGGCCCCGTCCTTGGAGGCATCTTCGCCTCGCGCCTTGCTGCACACTTCAACATACCTATTAGGCATTATGAGAAGGAAGAGAAGTTGCTGCCTCTTGTTTATCTAGATTATAAGAGTATGGTAGCACATGACTTTATTGTTAATAATAGGGAAAAGGAGCTTAAGTACAAATTAATATTTGGTAAAAATCATCCTGAGACTATTACCTTGCTTGCTCCTTCCTTGTTTAACTTATCCGCAGGCAAGTACCTTGTTCCGTTGGAGTCCTTTCATGCCTAACGGAACCCCACATCAGCTACAGAGCCAGAGCTGGAACCACAATTTGATCCTCCATGACAGTCTGATTACCAGTGGGATCCGGAGGTGATTGCCAACCAGTGGCAATCCAAGGCTTCTTCATAGTACGACCCCAACTATTACTATGGATATCCGCCAGGCCAGCCGTGGCCATAGACCAACTTAGGCCAAAAGCCTAAGCTTCGGGGAGTACGTATCTCTCACCGACATTACATTCATGTTCACGCACTCATTGCTAGTTGTCGGTGCTCATACTTTTTCACTGTATCATCCATGCTAGTTTATTTTCCTTTTTATGTTTTCTTCTTGTGAGTTTAATAAACCTTAATAAAAAACAAAAAAAATTAGTTGTAGCCTTTAATTAGTTTACTTTCCATGCTTGTAGTAGTAATTAAAAAGAAAACCCAAAAATATTTCTCGTTCTCCTTTTGCTTATTGGGAGCTTTCCCGTGTAAATAGTTTTATTTCTTTTCTTTGGGGGTCGAGAGGAGAAGACCATAATTAAAATGTTAAAGTGGCTCTTATATGCATTATTGTTGATCTGACAAAGAGCCCATATTACCTTGCATTCTCTCTTGAATTGAATGCTTGCAGATTCCAGCTTAGTCCAATGCACGTGCACTATTATTATTATCCACACTATTCGGTCGTGCAAGTGAAAGGCAATAATGATGATTATATGATGAACTTATTAAGATGAGAAAAGATGGTATGAACTCGACCTCTCTTGTTTTTGTAAATATGATTAGTTCATCATTCCTAATTCAGCCTATTATGGATAAACATGTTTGCAATGACAATTAGAGATTATATTTGCTTATGCCATGCTTAATTAGTTAGGAGCTTATAATGGTTTACCTTGTGTGCCAACATGCTATTAAAATGGTTGTGATGTGGTATGATTGGGTGGTATCCTCTTTTGAAAGATTCGAGTGGCTTGATCCTGCACATGTTCACGCATGTAGTTGATACAAAATCAACATAGCCTCTACGATATTTATGTTCATGGTGCATTATATCCTACTCATGCTTGCATTCGGTGTTAATTAATATTAATGCATGTTCATGACTGTTGTCGCTCTCTAGCTAGTCGCTTCCCAGTCTTTTGCTAGCCTTCACCTGTACTAAGAGGGAATACTGCTTGTGCATCCAATTCCATAAACCCCAAAGTTATTCCATATGAGTCCACCATACCTACCTATATACTATATCTACCTGCCGTTCCAAGTAAATTTGTATGTGCCAAACTCTAAACCTTCAAATAAACATTCTATTTTGTATGCTCTAATAGCTCATGTATCAACTAGGGCTGTCCGTATCTTCCATGTTAGGCGGGTTATTCTCAAGAGGAGTGGACTCCGCTCCTCACTCATGAGAAAATGGCTGGTGTCAGTGTCAAAACCGGTGGATCTCGGGTAGGGGGTCCCGAACTGTGCATCTAGGCCGGATGGTAACAGGAGGCAGGGGACACGAAGTTTTACCAGGTTCGGGCCCTCTCGATGGAGGTAAAACCCTACGTCCTGCTTGATTAATATTGATGATATGGGTACTACAAGAGTTGATCTACCACGAGATCAGAGAGGCTAAACCCTAGAAAGCTAGCCTATGGTATGATTGTTGATGTGTCTGTTGTCCTACGGACTAAAACCCTCCGGTTTATATAGACACCAGAGAGGGCTAGGGTTACATAAAGTCGGTTACAATGGTAGGAGATCCGATCATCCGTATCGCCAAGCTTGCCTTCCACGCTAAGGAAAGTCCCTTCCGGACGCGGGACAGAGTCTTCAATCTTGTATCTTCATAGTCCAGGAGTCCGGCTGAAGGTATAGTTCGGCTATCCGAACACCCCCTAATCCAGGACTCCCTCAGTAGCCCCTGAACCAGGCTTCAATGATGACGAGTCCGGCACGCAAATTGTCTTCGGCATTGCAAGGCGGGTTCCTCCTCCAAGTACTTCATAGAAGATTTTGAACACAAAGATAGTGTCTGGCTCTGCAAAATAAGTTTCCACATATTGCCATAGAGAGAATAATAATATTAACACAAATCTAATCTGCTGACGTATTCCGTGGTGCGACACGCCACGGCCAAGCCTTTATCCAAATCGTTTCATTATCCCACCTCAGCGCGTTATGCGAGGCGGTTTCCTTGGCACGTCTTGTCAAAGCAGAGATCGTGTCCCTTTATTCCGGGATTCTCATCAATATGGGCGTGGGTAACCCAACCGCGCCTTTGATTACGGCGCTTGGAGATAAGCAAGTTTTACCAGGTTGGTGGGGACATGTAGTCGCGCCCACCCATATAAGGGGATAAGGATCCACCTTTTCACCCACGCCTTCTTCCTCTTTTGCCTATCCATTCTTGCGCACTCGAGCTCCAGCGCCCAAGTCCGCACTACCACCTCAACCTTCTCCAGTCATGTCCGGAGCGGGAGGCAAGTGGATGGTCTCCTCCGTCACGGAGGGACACATCAAAAAGCTGAGGAAGGCCGGATATCTGGCCAGCGACATCGCGCACCGGCTTCCCGAAAAGGGGAAGCTCATTCCCACTCCTAGGCCCCATGAGAGGGTGGTATTCCTCCCCCATTTCCTCAGCGGACTGGGCTTCCCTCTGCATCCATTCGTCCGGGGGCTCATGTTCTACTACGACCTAGATTTCCACGATCTGGCCCCGAACTTCGTCCTCAACATCTCGGCGTTCATCGTCGTGTACGAGGCGTTCCTCCGCATCCGCCCCCATTTCGGCCTATGGCTTAAGACTTTCAACATCAAGCCGAAGGTGGTGCGCGGCAGCCAGGTGGAGTGCGGCGGTGCCATGGTTGGCAAGATGGCCAACGTCCTGTGGCTCAAGGGCTCCTTTGTGGAGACCCTGAAGGGGTGGCAATCGGGGTGGTTTTACATCACCGAGCCGTGCGACCCCGAATGGGTCGCAGCCCCGAGTCTTGGTCCGGACCCCCTACGCGGCTCACCACCTGGAAGGAGACCGGCCTGTCGTGGGGTAAAAACGGAGAGCTGACCAGACTCCAAACATGCGTCCGAACCCTGGTGAATAAGCATCTCAAACTTGTCAACGTAGTCCAAGTTATGCTCATCCGCCTGATCCTCCCGTGTCAACGACGGGCCTTCAATTTGTGGGAGTTCGACCCGGCGTAGCATCAAACTCTAAACAGGCTCTTCGACACGACGTACGAAGATGCCTGGAGGATGCTTTTCAAGGGCGCCGAGGCTCCCGCATCCACTGCCGAGGATCGCGGATTCAGTACTCAGCATCACACTCATG
Source organism: Triticum urartu (assembly GCF_003073215.2). Lineage (NCBI taxonomy): Eukaryota > Viridiplantae > Streptophyta > Magnoliopsida > Poales > Poaceae > Triticum > Triticum urartu. The sequence goes on along the minus strand of NC_053028.1, from coordinate 514,151,028 downwards.
CGGTAAGCTACTTTTGTCCCTTTGCAGGGTATCAGTTTTTCATAGTTTGACTCTATGCGGGATCTGAGTTCCCTTATCTTTGATAGGATTGGGTGGTGACGTCCGGACAGATCAACTGTCCGGCTCCTCTACCCGAAGGCCCAGCGGACGCTCGCTTGGTGAAGCTACTGGTTTCGGCGCCCTATGTGGTGCCGGAGAAGAAGGCCACGAAAAGCGCCACGGGGACTTGAAAGAGTGCCCGGCGCCAGGAGGTGTCGGATTCGTCATCCGACGGTCCCGAAGCGCCTTCCTCTTGTGAAGACGAGGACGAAGAAGAAGAGACCTCTCCCCCTCCAGCGGGAGGAGAGAAGAAAAGGAAGGCCTCCCTCTCTGAGGAGGCCGGAGGGTCCAAGAAGGGGAAAACCCTTCCTCCAGACCGATCCACCGACGCCACCGACAACGAAGAGGAGTGGCAGCCCAGGGCCAAGCCCCTGGCGAAATCGTAAGTATCCGGATACCGGAGTGACTCATAGTATTTGTTTATTGCACAGCTTTCCCTTATGTCGAATGTGTTTATGCAGCCCACCCAAAGACTGGCTCAACGCGTCGTCGAGCGGCTCACTGGACTCGTCGGAGGTGAACTCGCTTCCGACGGCTTCCTCCCCCCGCCCTACGGGCGACACCGAAGTGTTGTCCCAACAGGTTCCAAGCAGGGAGGAGGTGGTCCTAGAGGCGCCGCAAGGCGACCTCCCGGACTCCAGGAGTAAAGGGGAGGAAACCCCCCAAGGCTCCAAGTCCGGCTTAAGGCCGGACACAGCTCCGGAATCTTCAAAGGTTCCAGATTCCGGCGGGCGACCTCCTTCCAAGAGGAGCAGGTCTACCGTGCCGGTGACCTCCGTCCAACCGGAGGCGCCGGACAATATGTTGGAGGCGCTCCAAGGTGCCTCCATCGACGAGGGGCACCGCACTATTATGAGTGCGGTGATCCAGAAGGTTCAGTCCGCCAAAAGCGGACTGACTGAAGCTTGTACAAGCCTTTTAACAGGCTTTGAGGTAAGTAAAGAATGTTCAAATAATATTACCGCATAGACAGTAGCCCCTGATGCTTTGTTGGGCGTTTGGGAAGAAAAGCCGAATAAAGGATCAAAGAATTCGCAGGAGTCTAACAAAAGGAGTCAATATGCGTATGCAGGCTTCTCTGCTAGCGTCCGCCGCACTGACTGCGGAAGTGGACGTGCTGAAGCAGAGCCTCGAGAAGTCCGAGCAAGAGCTCGGGCGTGCCAAGAAGCAGCTCGAGGAGAAGGAAGGTAAGAAATACCTTGGTTGAATGTGTATATAGAAAAGGTGCAATTGCAAGAGATGACAGGATTAACATGGCTATTTTGTAGGGGCCACATCTGAGGTGGCGACCCTTAAGCAGGCGCTGCTCGAGGCCGAGAAGAGTGCGGCCACGGAGCGCACCGAGCGGGAGAGGTATGAGGCCGAGGTTGGCAAGGTGCGGCAAGAGCTCCAGGTTCTCGTGAAGAAACATGAGAGTTTGGAGCTTGACTCGAAGACGCGAGCGTCCGAGCTCGCAGCGGCTATTGAAAATGCCAAGTCTGCCAAGGCCGAATCCCAGAAGACCCTCCAGGAGTTGGATGAGGTGAAGAGAATAGCGATGGGTAAGGCATTCTTAATGCAAAGCAAACACATAAATGTGAGTTACCTGTTACTTACCCGAATCCGGAGCTCTCCAGGAGCGTTCGTAGATCTTCCCCGGAGTGTATACGATGCCACCGCATTCTATCGAGCCGAGGAGGGCAGCTCGACGGAGAAGGTGTTCTGGTCTCAGTACGCTGAGGCCGGACACCCCGTGCCCCTGAGCGACCAGCTGAAGCAACTGGTCGAGTTCTACAAGGCGGCCGAACAGGCCATGAAGGGCCTCCTAGTTTGGCTGTGGCCTGGAGAGGCTCTGCCTGGGAGCTACTTCGGGCTGGTGCAGCGGCTGGTGGAGGCCTGTCCGAGGCTTGAAGACATCAAGCGCTCCATCTGCATTGAAGGTGCCCGTAGGGCCCTTGCCCGTGCTAAGGTGCACTCGGGCAAGCTGGATGCGGAGAAGCTTGTGAAGGACGGGCCACTGCCGGGGAAAGAGCATCGCAAGCCCGAGAATTATTATAAGGATGTTCTGAAGGGTGCCCGCCTTGTCGCGGATGAATGTACCAAGGATGTATTTTTTGAGTAAAACCCGCTCGTGTTATCCTGTGCGCTGAAAACTTGTTCATATGCGCTAAGCAATGCTGCTTGAATTTAAAATATTACCTTCTGTGCGGCTGTTTATCAATACTGAGAGATGGCGAGTCATCGGCTTCTGCCCCCTTGCCGCTAGTGCTGGGGTGTTCGGGGATAAACCTGGGCGCTCTTTTTCCCATATTTGGGTCCTTCGAGGGAGGCGCTCAGCCCAACGAACGAGGCAATCAGACTATAATGCGTGAACACTCTCACTTAGCCATAGAATTCTATAATTTTAAATTTTAGCGAAGCCCCTAGTATTCGGAAGACCGAATTCGGGGCGCTATCCACGCCTTGGCCGGACAGAGCCGACTCCTCGCCCTAAGCGGCATAAGTCTTTAAGGACTCGAAAAGACCTCTCGAACAGCGACCATCTCTCGCCTCATCATGACGGTCAGTTTTAGCTTTCTCCACTGAGGTGCTCGACCCAGCTCAATCGGGGCACAATCGCAGTGGTTCTCCTAGTGCTACCTTAGCTGATATAGCGGAACGTAAGGCACCAAAACATAGGAGTCGGGCAAACCCAACTATTGACCCAAGACATGATTCAGAGCCGATGCATATAATGCTATAAGTTCGGGGTGCCGCACTTGTTAAAGTGTTCGGACTTCTTACACCATATTGAGGGGTACTGAAGCCCCTGGCGTATTTGGCCGTACCAAAGTGTACGGGTGCAACATGTCATTAAGGAACATATATATAAAAAAAGGTAATGCAAAAAATGGACAAAAGTTATGCATTCTTAATTAAAATAGCTGCGATCAAAGTAGAACGATACAAGTAATGCGATAAACGAAAAGTTGGACTATTTAACATGTCTGCTCCAGGGGCAAGCTGCGGAATAGTATGCGGAACAGGTATAGTGCTCGTGATAGAGACCACCTGGGATTTCTGTAATGCGGCATGTCTTGTCTGCTTCTCTGGTTCTTGCATCGTTTTGTGCGGCAGTTGAACTGCCGAACAGGCCTTCCGAAGAGTGGAGTCCTGAAAGTAAGAGAAGAGTAAAAAATCGGCAACCCCTGGTGCGGTTTAAGCCGTGTTTTGGGCGTGCCGTGATGGTGCCCCTCCCCCTATGCCCATGGTATTTCCAGAGCGTAGTTATGGACGCGAAGTACTGGCGTCGCCTTTTTGCGAGGGTTGGGGTTGGGGCCGCATTGCTATGCCTGCTCGGAACGTGCCAGGCGGTCTTGTTCTAGGTTACTCTGGGCGCGCTTGACGGTGTCCGGACGGTTAATGGCCGGACTGGAGAACTGCCTGGAGAGGTTGCTTTGTACTTCCGCTGCAAGGGCCGCCGTGTGCTCCTCTGTTCGGAGGGAGCGTTCGGTGTTTCCATTAACCGTAATTACTCCTCGAGGGCCTGGCATCTTGAGCTTAAGGTATGCGTAGTGCAGGACCGCATTGAACTTGGCGAATGCGGTTCGCCCGAGCAGTGCATGATAACCACTGCGGAATGGGACTATGTCGAAGATTAAATCCTCGCTTCGGAAATTATCCGGAGATCCGAAGACCACTTCAAGTGTGACTGAGCCTGTACAGCTGGCCTCTACACCTGGTATTATGCCTTTAAAGGTCGTTTTGGTGGGCTTAATCCTCGAGGAATCTATGCCCATTTTCCGCACTGTATCCTGGTAAAGCAGGTTCAGGCTACTGCTGCCGTCCATAAGGACTCTAGTGAGATGAAATCCGTCAATAATTGGGTCGAGAACCAATGCGGCGAATCCGCCATGACGGATGCTAGTGGGATGGTCTCTTTGATCAAAGGTGATTGGGCAGGAGGACCATGGGTTGAACTTTGGGGCGACTAGCTCTACCGCGTATACGTCCCTTAACGCGCACTTCCGCTCCCTTTTGGGGACATGGGTGGCGTATATCATGTTCACCGTCCGCACTTGTGGGGGAAAACCCTTTTGTCCATTGTTGTTCGGCGGCCGGGGCTCCTCGTCGTCATCGCTATGCAACCCCTTGTCTTCATTGTCAGAGCTTAATCTGCCTACCTGTTTGAACACCCAACAGTCCCTGTTGGTGTGATTGGCCGGCTTTTCGGGGGTGCCATGTATTTGGCACAAGCGGTCGAGTATTCGGTCCAAGTTGGACGGGCCCCTGGGATTCCTTTTGAATGACTTTTTCCGCTGACCGGATTTAGAGCCTCTGAATCCAGCATTAACTGCCGTATCCTTAGCATTGTCGCCGTTGATGCGGCACTTCTGTTGGTTGCGACGCGACTTGCCACTAATGTCCCTGGTGTCCGAACGACCAGGGTTCTTGGTCATATTGTTGCTACGAGCAAGCCAGCTGTCTTCTCCCGCGCAAAAGCGGGTCATGAGTGCCGTGAGTGCTGCCATAGATTTCGGCTTCTCCTGTCCTAGGTGCCTGGCAAGCCACTCGTCACGGATATTATGCTTGAAGGCTGCTAAGGCCTCTGCGTCCGGACAGTCGAGTATTTGATTTTTCTTTGTTAGGAACCGTGTCCAGAATTGCCTGGCCGATTCGTCTGGCTGCTGAATTACGTGGCTTAGGTCGTCAGCATCTGGGGGTCGCACATAAGTGCCCTGGAAATTGTCGAGGAATGCGGCTTCTAGGTCCTCCCAACAGCTGATTGACCCTATTGGCAGGCTGTTAAGCCACTGCCGGGCTGGTCCTTTAAGCTTGAGTGGGAGGTATTTGATGGCGTGGAAATCATCGCCGCGTGCCATGTGGATATGAAGGAGATAATCCTCGATCCATACCACGGGATCTGTTGAGCCATCATATGATTCGATGTTTATGGGTTTGAAACCCTCGGGGATTTGATGATCCATTATTTCGTCTATGAAGCACAATGGGTATGCGGCGCCTCTGTACTGGGCGATATCATGATGTAGCTCCAATGAGCTTTGTCTACTGTGTTCGGCCCTGCCGAATTTGTGGCCGGCGTGACGGTTGTCGTCTCGAGCCGTGGGGTGCCTACGCGGTCCGTAGATCGATCTTATTTGCCTTGCCTTATCCTCCAACATGTCTCGTAAGTCCGGCGCATATTCCCGTGCCTTGGTACGGGGTGCGGCTTGGGTGGAGGGCCATGAGGCCTCTCTGTCGCGGCCACAAGGTGGCCTGTCGGCCGCGTCGAGTGCTTCCTCCTCTAACCGGGGTAGCAACCTACGCTTCTGGTAGCACTTGGAGGGGCATTCGGGTTTATGCTCTTCGGCCGCAAGGACTTCAGTCCATCTATCGACTAGCCGATCTTGATCAGCTTTAAGCTGTTGCTGTTTTTTCTTGAGGCTTCTTGCCGTGGCCATAAGCCTGCGTTGAAAACGCTCTTGTTCGACGGGATCCTCTGGCACGGCAAATTCGTCGTCGTCGAGGCTTGCCTCGTCTTCGGAGGGAGGCATACAATTATTGTCTTCGACCTCTCTGTCGGCCGCTCTCTCATGAGGGCTGGTTTCTCCATCCTCCTGTGCTAAATCTTGCTCAGGGGGATGTTCTTCGGCGCTTTCAGGGGTATTATTATCTCCCGTGCTGGAATCGCCGTTTTTGTGTTGGCGGGATTTTGAGCGGCGCCGCTGACGCCAGTGCTTTTGCTGTTTCTTGGAGGGGTCGTCCTCCGCTGTTCCATCGCCCTCTCCCTCTTTTGGGGTGTCCACCATGTATATGTCATATGACGAGGTGGCTTTCCATGGCCTAGTGGGCGCTGGTTCTTCATCATCTCCTTCATCGGCGTCCATACCGTCAATGTCGTCGGAGTTGAAGTCGAGCATGTTGGTTAAATCGTCGACAGTGGCTACCAAGTGGGTGGTGGGTGGGCTTTGAATTTCTTCATCGTCCGAATCCCAACCTTGCTGACCGTAGTCCGGCCAGGGCTCTCCTGATAAAGAGAGAGACTTCAGTGACTTCAGGATATCACCGAAAGGTGAGTGCCGAAAGACGTCTGCGGCCGTGAACTCCATGATCGGCGCCCAATCGGATTCACTCGGCAGGGGCGCGGAGAGCTCGGAGTCCGGAGAAGAATCCGGCTCCATGGAGTCACGAGTCTTGCAGAGTACGGGGCTGGTGTTCGGCTCAACTGCCGTTGGGATTGCAGCCCCCGAGGTGGTGTCCAACCGCCCATCCTCGATCGGCGCGGTTGGCTCCGAACTAGGGGTCGGAGCCGATGCGGGTGTGGCCTCCAGGGCACTGTTCGGCGGCAGAGCTAGATCATGCTCGTCACGACAGTGCGGCGCGCTTGGCGGTGGTTCGAATCCACCGAAGATCAAGTCCCCGCGGATGTCAGCCGTGTAGTTTAAATTTCCGAATCTGACCTGACGACCAGGGGCGTAGCTTTTGATCTGCTCTAGATGGCCAAGTGAATTGGCCCACAGTGTGAAGCCGCCAAAGACGAAGATCTGTCCGGGGAGGAAGGCCTCACCCTGGACTGCATCGCCATTGATGATCGTAGGAGCCATCGGGCCTGACAGCGACGACACAGAGGAACTCTCAATGAAAGCACCAATGTCGGTGTCAAAACCGGCGGATCTCGGGTAGGGGGTCCCGAACTGTGCGTCTAGGCTGGATGGTAACAGGAGGCAGGGGACACGAAGTTTTACCCAGGTTCGGGCCCCCTCGATGGAGGTAAAACCCTACATCCTGCTTGATTAATATTGATGATATGGGTATTACAAGAGTTGATCTACCATGAGATCAGAGAGGCTAAACCCTAGAAGCTAGCCTATGGTATGATTGTTGATGTGTCTGTTGTCCTACGGACTAAAACCCTCCGATTTATATAGACACCGGAGAGGGTTAGGGTTACATAAAGTCGGTTACAATGGTAGGAGATCCGATCATCCGTATCGCCAAGCTTGCCTTCCACGCCAAGGAAAGTCCCTTCCGGACGCGGGACGGAGTCTTCAATCTTGTATCTTCATAGTCCAGGAGTCCGGCTGAAGGTATAGTTCGGCTATCCGAACACCCCCTAATCCAGGACTCCCTCAGCTGGTCACCGGGATGTCCAGTCCCATGCTTTATGCAAATCAAATCAAAATAACTGCAAACAAAACTCCCCCGGGACTGTTGTTAGTTGGAGGCACTCGTTGTTTCGAGAAAGCCATGGATTGATGCTTGTTGGTGGAAGGGGAGTATAAACTTTACCATTCTGTTTGGGAACCGCCTATAATGTGTGTAGCATGGAAGATATCGCCATCTCTGGTTGTTATGTTGACAATGAAAGTATACCGCTCAAAATATTATTCATATCTATTTAAAAACCGAGCTCTGGCACCTCTACAAATCTCTGCTTCCCTCTGTGAAGGGCCTACCTATTTACTTTTATGCTGAGTCATCATCCTCTTATTAAAAAGCACCAGTTGGAGAGCACCACTGTCATTTGCATTCATTACTATTAGTTTACATTGAGTATGACTTGACTGGATCTCTTTTACCATGAATTACAATGTCTAGTCAGTCCTTGATCTTTAAAGGTGTTCTGCATTTATGTTTTGCGGTCTCAGAAAGGGCTAGCGAGATACCATCTTGTTATATCATATCATGATTGTTTTGAGAAAGTGTTGTCATCCGTGATTTATTATTATTGCTCGCTAGTTGATTATGCCATTGATATGAGTAAACATGAGACCTAAATGTTCTTGTGACTATGGTTAGTTCATAACCTTTGCTGAAAACTTGAACGCTGGCTTTACATATTTACAACAACAAGAGCAAACAGAGTTTGTAAAAGTTTTTCTTTATCACTTTCAGTTTATCAACTGAATTGCTTGAGGACAAGCAAAGGTGTAAGCTTGGGGGATTTGATACATCTCCGTCGTATCTACTTTTACAAACACTTTTGCCCTTGTTTTGGACTCTAACTTGCATGATTTGAATGGAACTAACCTGGATTGACGTTGTTTTCAGCAGAATTGCCATGGTGTTATTTTTGTGCAGAAATAAAAGTTCTCAGAATGACCTGAAAATCAACGGAGAATTATTTTGGAATATATAATAAATACTGGAAGGAAGATCCACGTCAGGGGGGCCTCCACCAGTCCATGAGGGTGGGGGCGCGCCCTACCCCCCTAGGCGCGCCCCCTGCCTCGTGGGCCCCCTAACGCTCCACCGACCTCAACCTTGACTCCATATATTCACTTTCGGGGAGAAAAAACCAGAGAGAAGGATTCATCGCGTTTTACGATACGGAGCTGCCGCCAAGCCCTAAACTCTCTTGGGAGGGCTGGTCTGGAGTCCGTTCGGGGCTCCGGAGAGGGGAATCCGTCGCCATCGTCATCATCAACCATCCTCCATCACCAATTTCATGATGCTCACCGCTGTGCGTGAGTAATTCCATCGTAGGCTTGCTGGACTGTGATGGGTTGGATCAGATTTATCATGTAATCGAGTTAGTTTTGTTAGGGTTTGATCCCTAGTATCCACTATGTTCTGAGATTGATGTTGCTATGACTTTGCTATGCTTAATGCTTGTCACTAGGGCCCGAGTGCCATCATTTCAGATCTGAACCTATTATGTTTTCATCAATATATGAGAGTTCTTGATCCTATCTTGCAAGTCTATAGTCACCTATTATGTGTTATGATCCGTTAACCCCGAAGTGACAATAATCGGGATACTTACTGGTGATGACCGTAGTTTGAGGAGTTCATGTATTCACTATGTGTTAATGCTTTGGTCCGGTACTCTATTAAAAGGAGGCCTTAATATCCCTTAGTTTACAATAGGACCCCGCTGCCACAGGAGGGTAGGACAAAAGATGTCATGCAAGTTCTTTTCCATAAGCACGTATGACTATATTCGGAATACATGCCTACATTACATTGATGAACTGGAGCTAGTTCTGTGTCACCCTAGGTTATGACTGTTACATGATGAACCGCATCCGGCATAATTCTCCATCACCGATCCATTGCCTACGAGCTTTCCATATATTGTTCTTCGCTTATTTACTTTTTTGTTGCTATTGTTATCATCACTATAAAACACCAAAAATATTACTTTTTCTACCGTTACCTCTTACCACCGTTACCACTACTATCATATTACTTTGCTACTAAACACTTTGCTGCAAATATTAAGTTTCCAGGTGTGGTTGAATTGACAACTCAGCTGCTAATACTTGAGAATATTCTTTGGCTCCCCTTGCGTCGAATCAATAAATTTGGGTTGAATACTCTACCCTCGAAAACTGTTGCGATCCCTTATACTTGTGGGTTATCACTTGTTGAGGGATAGTTATATGATCCAATTATGTTATTATTGTTGAGAGAACATGCACTAGTGAAAGTATGAACCCTAGGCCTTGTTTCAACACATTGCAATACCGTTTTCGCTCACTTTTATCATTAGTTACCTTGCTGTTTTTATAATTTCAGATTACAAAAACCTATATCTACCATCCATATTGCACTTGTATCACCATCTCTTCACCGAACTAGTGCACCAATACAATTTACCATTGTATTGGGTGTGTTGGGGACACAAGAGACTCTTTGTTATTTGGTTGCTAGGTTGTTTGAGAGAGACAATCTTCATCCTACGCCTCCCACGGATTGATAACCTTAGGTCATCCACTTGAGGGAAATTTGCTACTGTCCTACAAACCTCTGCACTTGGAGGCCCAACAATGTCTACAAGAAGAAGGTTGTGTAGTAGACATCAAGCTCTTTTCTGGCGCCCTTGCCGAGGAGGTTAGTGCTTTAAGGTATATCTTTAGATCTTGCAATCAAATCTTTTAGTTTCTTGTTTGATCACTAGTTTAGTCTATAAAAGAAAACTACAAAAAAATGGAATTAAGGTTGCCTCATATGCTTCATCATTTTAATGTCTTTCATGAAAATAAGGATTCTGATAATTGTGCCAAAGTGTTAGAAGAAGAATGTATTAAAATGTTTGGCACTAAATCTCTGAATGATGAGCATGATTGCAATGTTGTTAGTATGAATTCTTTGAATATCCATGATGCTAATGATATGCAAATTCACAAGCTTGGGGATGCTATGTTTGATGAAGATGTTATTTTTTGTCCCCCAAGTTTTGATGAGAAAATTTATTATGATGAAAGCATCCCTCCTATCTGTGATGATTATTGTGATGACATGTATGCTATAAATAGTAATGAGGGAGTATTATGCCTCACATGATAGTTATTTGGTTGAGTTTGCTCCCACTATTATGAACGAGAAGAATTTTGCTTATGTGGAGAGTAGTAAATTTTCTATACTTGGGGATCATGAAAATATTGCTTTATGTGATGGTTATATTGTTGAATTCATTCATGACGCTACTGAAAATTATTATGAAGGAGGAATATATGCTTGTAGGAGTTGCAATAATATCAAGTTTCCTCTCTACATGTTGAAAATCTTGAAGTTATGCTTGTTTTACCTTCCTATGCAAGATGATTCTTGTTCCCACAAGTTTTTTTCTCACAAAATCCCTATGCACAGGAAGTGGGTTAGACTTAAATGTTCTAGTCATATGCTTCATGATGCTCTCGTTATGTTTCAATTCTTATCTTTTATGTGAGCATCATTGTCATCATCATGCCTAGCTATAAAGGCATTAAAGAAAAGCGCTTGTTGGGAGACAACCCAACATTTATACCTACTGTTTTTGTGTGTTCACATGATTATTCTACTGTAGTAATCATGTTTTATAGCTTTTGTTTCAATAAAGTGCCAAGTAAGACCTTTGGGATGGCTTACGGTGATAGTTGATTTGATTCTGCTGCAAAACAGAAAGTATGCGCTCACGAGAATAATTTTCATTTTTTACCAAAGAGCAATAAAATACCAATTCCAACTTCAGTAGATCAATATAAAAATTATTTAGGTTGTCCTAATTTCTTAGAATTTTTGGAGTTACAAAAGTATTCGAAACCTCCATATTTCTACAAACTGTTCTGTTTTTGACAGATTCTGTTTTCATTGCGTTGTTTGCTTATTTTGATGAATATATGAGTAGTATCGGAGGGTATGAACCATAGAGAGGTTGGAATACAGTAGATATTACACCAATATAAATAAATAATGAGTTCACAACAGTACCAAAAGTGGTGATTTTATTTTCTTATACGAACAGAGCTTACGAGTTTTCTGTTTTGTTTTGTGTTGTGAAGTTTTCAAGTTTTGGGTAAGGATTCGATGGACTATGGAATAAGGAGTGGCAAGAGCCTAAGCTTGGGGATGCCCAAGGCACCCCAAGGTAATATTCAAAGACAACCAAGAGCCTAAGGTTGGGGAAGCCCCGGATGGCATCCCCTCTTTCGTGTTCGTTCATCGGTAACTTTACTTGGAGCTATATTTTGATTCACCACATGATATGTGTTTTGCTTGGGGTGTCATTTTAATTTATTTATTTTTGATTGATGTTTGAATAATATCCCAAGATCTGAAATTCTTAAATTTTAGAGAGTCTTCACATAGTTACATAATTATTCAACTACTCATTGATCTTCACTTATATCTTTCGGAGTAGTTTGTCGTTTGCTCTAGTGCTTCACTTATATCTTTTTACAGCACGGTAGTGGTTTTAGTTTATAGAAATTATTGATCTATCATGCTTCACTTATATTATTTTGAGAGTCTTTTAGAACAGTATGGTAATTTGCTTGGGTTATGAAATTAGTCCTAATATGATAGGCATCCAAGATGGGAACAATATAAACTTTCATATAAATTGCATTGAATACTATGGGAAGTTTGATACTTGATGATTGTTTTGAGATATGAAGATGGTGATATTAGAGTCATGCTAGTTGAGTAGTTGTGAATTTGAGAGAAACTTGTGTTAAAGTTTGTGATTCTCGTAGCATGCACGTATGGTGAACCGTTATGTGATGAAGTCGAAGCATGATTTATTTTTTGATTGTCTTCCTTATGAGTGGCGGTCGGGGACGAGCGATGGTCTTTTCCTACCAATCTATCCCCCTTGGAGCATGTGCATAGTACTTTGTTTCGATAACTAATAGATTTTTGCAATAAGTATGTGAGTTTTTTATGACTAATGTTGAGTCCATGGATTATACACACTCTCACCCTTCCACCATTCCTAGCCTCTCTAGTACTGCGTAGCTTTCCCCAGTACCATAAACCCACCATTTACCTTCCTCAAAACAGCCACCATACCTACCTATTATGGCATTTCCATAGCCATTACGAGATATATTGCCATGCAACTTTCTACCGTTCCGTTTATTATGACACGCTCCATCATTGTCATATTGCCTTGCATGATCATGTAGTTGACATCGTATTTATGGCAATGCCACCATTCATAATATTTTCATACATGTCACTCTTGATTCATTGCACATCCCGGTACACCACCGGAGGCATTCACATAGAGTCATATTTTGTTCTAAGTATCGAGTTGTATTTTTTGAGCTGTAAGTAAATAAAAGTGTGATGATCATCATTATTAGAGCATTATCCCAAGTGAGGAAAGAGTGATGGAGACTATGATTCCCCCACAAGTCGGGATGAGACTCCGGACGAAAAATAAAAAAAGATAAATAAAAGAGGCCATAAAAAAGAGGAAAGGCCCAAAAAACAAAATAAAAAAAGAGAAATGAGAGAAAAGGAGAGAAGGGACAATGTTAGTATCCTTTTACCACACTTGTGCTTCAAAGTAGCACCATGATCTTTATGATAGAGAGTCTTCTATGTTGTCACTTTCATATACTGGTGGGAATTTTACATTATAGAACTTGGCTTGTATATTCCAATGATGGGCTTCCTCAAAATGCCCTAGGTCTTCGTGAGCAAGCAAGTTGGATGCACACCCACTTAGTTTCTTTTGTTGAGCTTTCATACACTTATAGCTCTAGTGCATCCGTTGCATGGCAATCCCTACTCACTCACATTGATACCTATTGATGGGCATCTCCATAGCCCGTTGATACGCCTAGTTGATGTGAGACTATCTTCTCCCTTTTTGTCTTCTCCACAACCACCATTCTATTCCACATGTAGTGCTATGTCCATGGCTCACGCTCATATATTGCATGAAGATTGAAAAAGTTTGAGAACATCAGAAATATGAAACAATTGCTTGGCTTGTCATCGGGGTTGTGCATGATTAAATACTTTGTGTGATGAAGATAGATCATAGCCAGACTATATGATTTTGTAGGGATAACTTTCTTTGGCCATGTTATTTTGAGAAGACATGATTGCTTTGTTAGTATGCTTGAAGTATTATTATTTTTATGTCAATATTAAACTTTTGTCTTGAATCTTTCGGATCTGAACATTCATGCCACAATAAAGAAAATTACATTGAGAATTATGTTAGGTAGCATTCCACATCAAAAATTCAGTTTTTATCATTTACCTACTCGAGGACGAGCAGGAATTAAGCTTGGGGATGCTTGATACGTCTCCAACGTATCTATAATTTTTGATTGTTCCATGCTATTATATTATCTGTTTTGGATGTTTAATGGGCTTTAATATACCTTTTTATATTACTTTTTGGACTAACCTACTAACCAAAGGACCAGTGCAAATTGCTGTTTTTTTTGCATAATTCAGTGTTTCACAGAAAGGGAATATCAAACGGAATGAAACCTTCGGGAGAGTTATTTTTGGAACAAACACAATCCAGGAGACATGGAGTGGACGTCCAGGAAGAAACGAGGGCCCAGGGGGGTAGGCGCGCCCCCACCCTCGTGGGCCCCTCGTGGCTCCGCCGACCTACTTCTTTCGCCTATATATACTCATCTACCTCGAAAACATTCGAGAGCACCACAAAACCCTATTTCCACTGCCGCAACCTTAGGTACCCATGAGATCCCATCTTGGGGCCTTTTCCGGCACTCCGCCGGAGGGGGAATCGATCACAGAGGGCTTCTACATCAACACAATAGCCTCTCTGATGATGTGTGAGTAGTTAACCACATACCTTTGGGTCCATAGTTATTAGCTAGATGGTTTCTTCTCTCTCTCTTTGGATCTCAATACAAAGTTCTCCTCGATTCTCTTGGAGATCTATTCGATGTAATTCTTTTTGTGGTGTGTTTGTCGAGATCTGATGAATTGTGGGTTTATGATCAAGATTATCTATGAAAAATATTTGATTCTTCTCTGAATTCTTTTATGCATGATTTAATATATTTGCAAGTCTCTTCGAATTATCAGTTTGGTTTGGCCTACTAGATTGTTCTTTCTTGCAATGGGAGAAGTGCTTAGCTTTCGGTTCAATCTTACGGTGTCCTTTCCCAATGACAGCAGGAGCAGCAAAGCACGTATTGTATTGTTGCCATCGAGGATAAAAAGATGGGGTTTATATCATATTGCTTGAGTTTATCCCTCTACATCATGTCATCTTGCCTAATGCATTACTCTGTTCTTATGAACTTAATACTCTAGATGCATGCTGGATAGCGGTCGATGTGTGGAGTAATAGTAGTAGATGCAGAATCGTTTCGGTCTACTTGTCGCGGACGTGATGCCTATATACATGATCATGCCTAGATATTCTATCAATTGCTCGACAGTAATTTGTTCACCCACCATAGTATTTGCTATCTTGAGAGAAGCCACTAGTGAAACCTATGGCCCCCGGGTCTATCTTCCATTATATTTTTTTCCTATCTACTTGCTATTTCTATCATTGTTTATTTTGCAATCTTTATTTTCCAATCTATACAATAAAAATACCAAAAATATTTATCTTATTATCTCTATCAGATCTCACTTTCGTAAGTGGCCGTGAAGGGATTGACAACCCCTTTATCACGTTGGTTGCGAGGTTCTTGTTCGTTTGTGCAGGTACTAGGGACTTGCATGTTACCTCCTACTGGATTGATACCTTGGTCCTCAAAAACTGAGGGAAATACTTACGCTAATTTGCTGCATCACCCTTTCCTCTTCAAGGGAAAACCAAGGCATGCTCAAGAGGTAGCAGAGTTACAGAAGTATTCAAAACCTCCAGATTTCTACAGACTGTTCTGTTTATGACAGATTCTGTTTTCATTGTGTTGTTTGCTTATTTTGATGAATCTATGAGTAGTATCGGAGGGTATGAACCATAGATAAGTTGGAATATAATAGATATTACACCAATATAAATAAATAATGAGTTCACAACAGTACCAAAAGTGGTGATATTATTTTCTTATTCTAACGGAGCTTACGAGTTTTCCGTTGAGTTTTGTGTTGTGAAGTTTTCAAGTTTTGGGTAAGGATTCGATGGACTATGGAATAAGGAGTGGCAAGAGCCTAAGCTTGGGGATGCCCAAGGCACCCCAAGGTAATATTCAAGGACAACCAAGAGCCTAAGCTTGGGGATGCCCCGGATGGCATCACCTCTTTCATCTTCGTTCATCGGGAACTTTACTTGCAGCTATATTTTTATTCACCACATGATATGTGTTTTGCTTGGATCGTCATTTTATTTTATTTTGTTTTGACTGTTGTTTGAATAATATCCCAAGATCTGAAATTCTTAAATGTTAGAGAGTCTTCACATAGTTACATAATTATTCAACTACTCATTGATCTTCACTTATATGTTTTGGAGTAGTTTGTCGTTTGCTCTAGTGCTTCACTTACATCTTTTTAGAGCACGGTGGTGGTTTTATTTTATAGAAATTATTGATCTCTCATGCTTCACTTGTATTATTTTGAGAGTCTTTTAGAACATCATGCCAATTTGCTTTGGTTATGAAATTAGTCCTAATATGATAGGCATCCAAGATGGGTAGAATAAAAACTTTCATATAAAGTGCATTGAATACTATGAGAAGTTTGATACTTGATGATTGTTTTGAGATATGAAGATGATTATATTAGATTCATTCTAGTTGAGTAGTTGTGAATTTGAGAGATACTTGTGTTAAAGTTTGTGATTCACGTAGCATGCACGTATGGTGAACCGTTATGTGATGAAGTCGGAGCATGATTTATTTTTTGATTGTCTTCCTTATGAGTGGCGGTCGGGGACGAGTGATGGTCTTTTCCTACCAATCTATCCCCCTAGGAGCATGCGTGTAGTACTTTGTTTCGATAACTAATAGATGTTTGCAATAAGCATGTGAGTTCTTTATGACTAATGTTGAGTCCATGGATTATACGCACTCTCACCCTTCCACCATTGCTAGCCTCTCTAGTACCGCGCAACTTTCGCTGGTACCATAAACCCACCATTTACCTTCCTCAAAACATCCACCATAGCTACCTATTATGGCATTTCCATAGTCATTCCGAGATATATTGCCATCCAACTTTCCACTGTTCCGTTTATTATGACACGCTCCATCATTGTCATATTGCCTTGCATGATCATGTAGTTGACATCGTATTTGTGGCAAAGCCACCATTCATAATATTTTCATACATATCACTCTTGATTCATTCCACATCCCGATACACCACCAGAGGCATTCACATAGAATCATATTTTGTTCTAAGTATCAAGTTGTAATTCTTGAGTTGTAAGTAAATAAAAGTGTGATGATCATCATTATTAGAGCATTCTCCCGGTGAGGAAAGGACGATGGAGGCTATGATTCCCCCACAAGTCGGGATGAGACTCCAGACAAAAAATAAAAAAGAAAGGAAAAAGAGGCCATAAAAAAAGAGAAGGCCCAAAAAAATGAGAGAAAAAGAGAGAAGGGGCAATGGTACTATCCTTTTACCACACTTGTGCTTCAAAGTAGCACCATGATCTTCATGATAGAGAGTCTCCTATGTTGCCACTTTCATATACTAGTGGGAATTTTTCATTATAGAACTTGGCTTGTATATTCCAATGATGGGCTTCCTCAAAGTGCCCTAGGTCTTTGTGTGCAAGCAAGTTGGATGCACACCCACTTAGTTTCCTTTTGAGCTTTCATACACTTATAGCTCTAGTGCATCCGTTGCATGGCAATCTCTACTCACTCACATTGATATATATTGATTGGCATCTCCATAGCTCATTGATACGCCTAGTTGATGTGAGACTATCTCCTCTTTTTTCTTCTCCACAACCACCATTCTATTCCACCTATAGTGCTATGTCCATGGCTCACACTCATGTATTGCGTGAAGATTGAAAAAGTTTGAGAACATCAAAAGTATGAAACAATTACTTGGCTTGTCATCGGGGTTGTGCATGATTTAAATATTTTGTGTGATGAAGATAGAGCATAGCCAGACTATATAATTTTCTAATGATAGCTTTCTTTGGCCATGTTACTTTGAGAAGGCATAATTGCTTGGTTAGTATGCTTGAAGTATTATTGTTTTTATGTCAATATTAAACTTTTGTCTTGAATCTTTTGGATCTGAATATTCATGCCACAATAAAGAAAATTACATTGAAAATTATGTTAGGTAGCATTCCACATAAAAAATTCAGTTTTTATCATTTACCTACTCGAGGACGAGCAGGAATTAAGTTTGGGGATGCTTGATACGTCTCGAACATATCTATAATTTTTTATTGTTCCATGCTATTATATTTTCCATCTAGGATGTTTTATATGAATTTATATGCTATTTTATATGATTTTTGGGACTAAGTTGGGTCAGAAGAGTCCCGGGTCGTCCACGATGGTGGGGGTGCGCCCTACCCCCCTGGCGCGCCGCCCTATCTCGTGGACGACTCGGGCACCTCCCTGACTTGTTATCGATGTCAAAAATTCCTATAAATACTGAAACCTCCAGAAAATAACCTAGATCAGGAGTTCCGCCGCCGCAAGCCTCTGTAGCCACCGAAAACCAATCTAGACCCGTTCTGGCACCCTGCCGGAGGGGGGAATTCCTCTCCGGTGGCCATCTTCATCATCCCGGCGCTCTTCATGACGAGGAGGGGGTAGTTCACCCTCGGAGCTGAGGGTATGTACCAGTAGCTATGTGTTTTATCTCTCTCTCTCCCGTGTTCTTGATTCAGAACGATCTTGATGTATCACGAGCTTTGCTATTATAGTTTGATCTTATAATGTTTCTCCCCCTCTACCCTCTTGAAATGGATTGAGTTTTCCCTTTGAAGTTATCTTATCGGATTGAGTCTTTAAGGATTTGAGAAGACTTTATGTATGTCTTGCATGTGCTTATCTGTGGTGACAATGGGATATTCACGTGATCTACTTGATGTATGTTTTGGTGATCAACTTGCGGGATTGAGGGAGTCCTGGATTAGGGGGTATCCGGATAGCCGGATTATATCCTTTGGCCGGACTGTTGGACTATGAAGATACAAGATTGAAGACTTCGTCCCGTGTCCGGATGGGACTCTCCTTGGTGTGGAAGGCAAGCTTGGCAATACGGATATGTAGATCTCCTTCCTTGTAACCGACTCTGTGTAACCCTAGCCCCCTCCGGTGTCTATATAAACCGGAGGGTTTTAGTCCGTAGGACAAGATACAATCATACCATAGGCTAGCTTCTAGGGTTTAGCCTCTCTGATCTCATGGTAGATCAACTCTTGTAATACTCATATCATCAAGAACAATCAAGCAGGACGTAGGGTTTTACCTCCATCAAGAGGGCCCGAACCTGGGTATTCATTGTGTCCCCTACCTCCTGTTACCATCCGCCTAGATGCACAGTTCGGGACCCCCTACCCGAGATCCGCCGGTTTTGACACCGGCATTGGTGCTTTCATTAAGAGTTCCTCTGTGTCGTCATCATTAGGCTTGATGGCTCCTTCAATCATCGATAGCGATGCAATCCAGGGTGAGACTTTTCTCCTCGGACAGATCTTTGTATTCGGCGCCTTCGCACTGCGGGCCAACTTGCTTGGCCCTCTGGAGCAGATCGAGAGTTATGCCCCTGGCCACCAGGTCAGGTTTGGAAGCTTAAACTACACGACCGATATCCGCGGAGACTTGATCTTCGACGGATTCGAGCCCCTACCGAGTGCGCCACACAGTCACGATGAGCATGATTTAGCTCTACCATCGTACAGTGTTCGGGAGATCGCACCGGCAACCGCTCCGACCCTCAATTCGGAGCCAATTGCACCATCCATGAACGGGTGGATAGACCCCGCCACGGAGGTCGTATTCTCAGCGGCGATCGAGCCGAGTATCGACCTTACCCTTCACGGGAGCCGTGACGCCGAACTACCGGACTCGTCCCGGGCCACGGACTCCGAACCGCCCGCGCTCGTGCCTATCGAATCCAACTGGGCGCCGATCATGTAGTTCGCCTCCGCGGATATCTTTTAGCACTCGCCCTTCGGCGACATACTGAATTCATTAAAGTCTCTCTCCTTGTCAGGAGAGTCCTGGCCAAACTATGTCCGGCAGGATTGGGACGCGGATGACGAAGAAATTCGCCACCCACCCACCACCCACTTAGTAGCCACTGTCAATGATTTGACCGACATGCTCGACTTCGACTCCGAAGACATCGACGGTACGGACGACGATGCAGGAGACGAACAGGAGCCACTGCCCATAGGGCACTAGACACCCACTTCATCATATGATGTATACATGGTGGACACACCAAAAGAAAACGATGACGAGGAATGGAAGGACGCAACGGAGGATCGTTCCCCCGAGAAGCAGTCAAAGCGGCGGCGTAAGCGCCGCTCCAAATCCTGCCTCGGCAGAAACAACGATCATATAGACCCAGCGATAGAGCGGGGTGAGCCAGCGGACGACAAACATGGCATTGAACCACCGTCCGACCACGGCAACACGGAGAATCAAACCAAACAACCCGACTCTGGCGAGGATAACAGTCCGGATGACATCACACCGGACAGGCACCCGGAGCAATAGAATACCCAGCAAAGGCTGGTTGCCACTGCAAGGAGTGTGAAAAAGCAGAAACAAAGGCTCAGGGCTGCACAAGACACACTCAGAATTAGATGGAGTAAAGTACTCAACACTGCAGCAAAATACGGTGGTAGTCGCCACACAAAGAGCTACCCGAAGCGAAAGCTGCTACCTAAATTCGATGAGGAGGCCTTAGATCCCCCGCAATCAAAAAACAAAACAGCCATCTGGTCAGATAGACAACCTCGTGGCCAACATAGAGCGGCAAACGATGCTGCACACAAGACAGTACGTGATCCACGTGAGGGCTCGCATCAAAAGGACGGCACAACCAGATCCATCTACGGACCAAGCAAGCATGCTCCAGCACGCAATGCAACACAACAAAAATATGAACACCATGGTACACCCAAATACAGGGGTGCCGCGCACCCCTATGTTTCACCGATGAGGTGCTGGACCATGAATTTCCAGAGGGATTCAAACCCGTAAACATAGAGGCGTATGACGGAATGACAGACCCTGGGGTCTGGATTGAGGACTACATCCTCCATATCCACATGGCTCGAGGAGACGATCTCCACGCCATCAAGTACTTACCCCTCAAGCCCAAAGGGCTAGCTCGGCACTAGCTTAAAAGCCTCCCCGAAAACTCCATTGGAAGTTGGGAAGATCTCGAAGACGCTTTTCATGAAAATTTTCAAGGGACCTATGTCCGACCACCGGATGCAGATGATTTAAGTCATATAACTCAACAGCCCGGAGAGTCAGCCTGAAAGCTTTGGAACAGGTTCCTCACTAAAAAGAACCAAATAGTCGACTGTCCGGACGCCGAAGCCCTAACAGCTTTCAAGCACAATGTTCAAGATGAATGGCTTGCCAGACACCTCGGCCAAGAAAAGCCGAGAACAATGGCAGCATTAACAAGCCTCATGACCCGCTTTTGCACGGGCAAGGACAACTGGTTAGCCCGATGCAGCACCAGCGACCCAAGTACATCCGAAGTCAGGGACGGAAATGGGAAATCACAACGCAGCAAAAGCAAGCGCCGAAATAAAGAAGACAGCCCAAAGAGCCCGGAGGTAAACGCCGGATTCAGAAGCTCTCAGCCAGGTCAGCAAAAGCTGCCCTCCAAAGGCAACAGAGACGAACTGTCCAGCCTAAACAAGATTCTGGACCAAATATGTCAGATCCACAGCACCCCTGATAAACCTGCAAATCATACCCATAGAGAATGTTGGGTCTTCAAGCAGTCCGGCAAACTCAACGCCGAACACAAGGGGCAGGATATGCCAAGCAAAGACGAGGACGAGCCTCGCAAGCAAAGCACTAGGGAACAAAAGAAATTCCCACCAGAAGTCAAAATAGTAAACGTATTACGCGTGACGAAGGGGAGAAACAAAACGACACTCCTAGAGACACATGCCCAAGGGCCTATCACCGCGGAGTTCTGCCACTGGTCGTCCCAACTGATCACCTTTGACCATCGGGATTACTCGTCAAGTATCCGACATGCAGGATGGGCTGCCTTGGTGTTAGACCCGATAATTGACGGCTACCACTTCACACGAGTCCTGATGGACGGCGGCAGTAGTTTAAACCTGATATATCGGGACACAGTCCGCAAAATGGGGATAGACCCAACAAAAATCAGCCATAGCAATACTACCTTTAAAGGAGTAACGCCAGGCCTAGAAGCCCATTGCATGGGCTCCCTACTACTAGAGGTTATATTCGGCTTTCCCGATAACTTCCACAGTGAAAAGTTAACCTTCCAAATCGCTCCGTTCCAAAGTGGCTATCAAGCACTACTCGGACGCGAAGCTTTCGCTCGCTTTAACGCAACACCGCACTACGCTTCCCTCATGCTTAAGATGCCCGGTCCACGTGGCATCATTACAGTAAATGGAAATATTGAACGCTCCTTGCGTGCGGAAGACCGTGCGGCTGCCTTGGCCATCGGGATTGGCAGCCGCACACTAAATGGCCTCACCAACCAGAGCATCTGACAGGTCATTAAGACCACAGACGCGGTTAGACGAGTTCGGTGCAGCTATATATAATTGATACAGGTTTGATGGCTATACCCCTATAACAATACAAGGGGCTCAACGCGTGTAAACAAGTGACAATTAGGCTCACCTTTGCTCATTTTGAACTGTACATGGTTTATTTAGTATAACCTACCTTTTTGCACGACAACTTTTCAACTAAGTTCCTCTCTTCTATAGTTGACCATCGTGCTACACACATCCAGGATACGGCACAATGGAGACACAGGCACAGACGTGCAGCAGGGACCCGTTCCAAGGATTCTTTTTAGATTAAGACCCTGCATAAACCTTTTCTACTGTCTCTTGTTGATACACATCCCTCGGATTCTCAGTACAATTGAGAAGGATGCTGACGTATTGGCATGTGGCCACATCAGAATATTGCACGTACCTGGACACTAGGGGCTAATTACAAAGGGCACTGTTTAAGCCCGGTTTATATCATAAAGACCGAATACCTTAGGGAGTGTTCGGCGTCGCGAGTTTGGCCTTATATGCATCAGCTCCGAATCATGTCTTTGGTCAAATGTTGGGTTTGCCCGGCTCCTGTGATTTGCTGCCTTACGTTCCGCTCTATCGGCTAAGGCGGCACCAGGAGAACTACTGCGATTGTGCCCTGGTTCATCTGGACGAGCACCTCAGTAGAGAAAGCCGAAAACTGACTGTCATGATATAGCGTGAGACTGGTCAACCACTCGATGACCTAGCGGAATCTTCGGGATTCCTCTGCCTTAACGAAGGGCCGTTTCCCGGCCAGGCATGTACGCGCCCCGAATTTGGATGATCGCGGAGCCACCAGGGGCTATATAGTAACCCCACTGTCCAACTCCTCTGGCTAAGTGAAAGTGTTAAAGCATTATAGTCTGATTGCCTAGTTCGCTGCACTATCACCTCCTTAATGGACCAAGACGTTGGATCAAGTGTGAACATGCGTCTTCTATGAACACCCCCGCATTATATGCGTGGGGGCTGAAGCTGATGACTGCCATCTTTCAGGTTATATACATATATACATAAACGGCCGCACAGGAGGCATCATAGTACTTTCAGGCAAAAGTATAAATACAGCCTTGATAAACTCAATAAAACATTGTTTTTACAATGGGAATACATGTCACTTAAACATAATATTCTTCGAGCAATGAGCCTCTATCAAACGAGTGCCTTCAAGAACTTCTTCAAAGTAGTGCTCGGCAGCCACTCGGCCTATGGCTGAACCCTGTGCCGCAACAATGGTGGCATCCATCTCCGCCCAGTATGTTTTGACACGGGCAAGGGCCATCCGCGAGCCTTCTATGCACGCCGACCTCTTTACAGCATCGATGCGTGGCACAACACCAAGGAATTGTTGCACTAAGCTAAAGTAGCTATTCGGCCTTGGCCCTCTTGGCCACAAATGATCCACAACGGACCTCATGGCAAGTCCGGATAATCTATGGAGCTCGGCCCAACCGGTCAATTGCTCATTCAGCAACAGCGGGTGGACTGGAGCGTGAAACTGTGACCAGAACAGCTTCTCCACTTCAGGACCTTTTTGATCCTTGAAGTACTCGGCCGCATCAGCAGCACTTGCAGCCAAATCCATGTACTCGTTCGCAGAACTCCATAGCCGGTCCATAGGAGCATATTTCGGATCTCCGAACTTAGTCTGCAACAAGAAGGGCTTCCCAGAAACGATCTCCGCAGCTTGATTCAGCTCCTCCTTCGTGGCTCTAATTTTGGAGCGGGTTTCCTTGGCAGCCACCTGGGCCTTCTCCAGGTCCGTCGCCTTCGCCCGGGTTTCTTCTTCAAGAAGCCGGTAACGGTCAGCAGCATCTTTTAACTCCACGACCATCTTGGCAATTTTTTCTTTGCTCTCGCAAAGTGCGGCCTGTTCGGCCCTTAACTCTTCGGCCGCCTTTAAAGCGGCCGCATTGCTACTCCTTGCTTGCTCCTTGGCTCGGGCAAGCTCCACCCGAAGGGTCTCCACGGTGGCAGCTCCATCTACAGTCAAAACATATTAAAGATACTGGCATCATGCTGCTCTTACTACGTGGCATTCACCAGAAAAATCACCTACCCTGTGCCTCATCAAGTCGCTTGTTAACAAGCACGATGTCGGCATCTGCCGCATCCAGTTGCCGCTTTAGTTCAGCAAACCCATCAGCCCGGCTAGCCACCGGAGCTTCAACCACCTGCACATAACTGCGGTCTGGTTATTACCTAGGACTATGATCCTCTGTTTGCCGCTGTTTTCGACGACAACCAGAATCTCAGGAGCTACTATCTACACAGGGCACATCTAAAAATGTGCGGTACTATCAAAAATGTACATCATTTTGTGTACTTCAAAACCTGTCACTAGGCTCATAAAGGCTTCATGCAACCCGCTTTCGGCGGACGAAATCCTTTCAATCACCGCACCCATCAATGTGTGGTGCTCTTCTGAGATAGCCACTTGCTCTAGCAGATCCCTCAGTACGTCCGACCACACACCAGACGGTGCCGGACCCTTTTGATTGCTCTCTTCAAGAGGCGGATACTAAGGACTTCGGGTGGCCATAGGATTACCTTATGGCCTTGCCGGATCAGGAGAAACCCTCTGCGACGACACCTCGGGGTCGCCCGCCTCGTGAGGCGGTGTGGTAGGGGGAGGCATTCCGCTCTCCATCATCTCTGGAAGAAGATCCCCTGAAGATGAGCTCTACTGAGAAGGGCTAAGATCCGAACTGCAAGATAAATGCCTCGGTTATTTTCCTCAGAGGTAAAGCGAGATATTTTCATTTACCCTTTTACTTACAGCTCGGTGGAGGGCTGATCCCCTTGAGGGCATAGTGCGGCCAGGGTATCCCCCAGGGCAGGACCCTCTGGCGGAGATTTCTTCCCCCGTTTGGAGACCGTTGTCTCCGGGTCCTCAGAGGCGGTTCTCTTCCGTCCCTGGGGAGAGGAAGTTTCAGTTCCTCCCCCCCGGCTAACCTCCTTCGCAGAAGCGCTAGCCTCCTTGTTCCCCCCTTTATCTTCTCCTGAGGGCGCTTGATAAGGCACGATCTCCAGCATCCTGGTTAGCACGGGATTTGGTGAGGTCTCAGGGAGGGGGGGCGAACACCTGATCAACTTTGCCTTTGCTATCCAATCCTGGGTCAAAGAGCGGCTTTTTTAGGGCAATGTTGCGATAAATAAACGGATAGTGTGTTCAGATGCGGGGCTACTTACTTGGGTATCCGGGCGATTGCAGCTCAGACCTGCATCCTCAGTGATGTCCGGACACATTATTTGTGATCCAAAGAAAAATTTATACATCTCTTCATGTGTCATGCCGAGGAAATGTTGAACAGCTCGCGGTCCTTCCGGGTTGAATTCCCACAGGCGAAGGGGCCGGCGCTTGCAAGGCTGGACTTTACGAACTAGCATGACTTGCACTACCATAACAAGACTGAAATCTCTCTCAAAGAGATCTCGGATACAACTTTGCAGTATTGGCACGTCCTTGGCTGGACCCCAGCTCACCCCCTGCTGATCCATGACATCAGTTGTGGTGGGAGGCCAGAGCGAAAGGTGGGGGCAGCTACCCACTTGGCACTTCGGGGAGCTGTGATGTAGAACCACTCCCGCTGCCACAATCCGGACACCTCTAGGAAGTAACCCTCAGGCCATGGAGTGTTAGCAATTTTGCTTATTGAAGCGCCTCCGCACGCTGCGTGCTGCCCCTCGATCATCTTCCGCTTCACATTGAAGGTCTTGAGCCACATGCCGAAGTGAGGGGTAATGCGGAGGAAGGCCTCACATACGACAATAAATGTCGAGATGTGAAGAAGGGAATTGGGGCCAGATCGTGAAAATCTAGCCCGTAATAGAACATAAGACCCCTAACAAAGGGATCCAGAGCGAGGCCTAGTCCTCGGAGGAAGTGGGAGACAAACACGACGCTCTCGTTGGGTTCGGGAGTAGGGATGACTTGCCCTCAGGCAGGCAGCCGATGCGAAATTTCGGCGGTCAGATATCTGGCCTCTCTCAACTTCTTGATGTCGTCCTCTGTGACGGTGGAAGGCATCCACCGACCTTAAAGGTTGGATCTGGACATAGTTGAAGGTCCGAAGTGCCTAAACTTGAGCTTTGGGTGTTGGAACTCGAGGCAGGAGGCGGATTCGATTAAGATCGAGAGGAAAAGGCCTTGTCCCCTTTATAAAGAGGGTGAATATCAAGCGTCCTCCTCGTGGCCGTTTGGGACTTGCCTAAGATCTAGGAGTCCTACCAATAGGCACGGTTGGGTTACCCATGTCCATATTAATGAGAATCCCGTAATAAATGGGACACGATCTCTGCTTCGACAAGACGTGCCAAGAAAACCGCCTCGCGAGACATGCTGAGATTGGTTATGAAAAACGATTCAAATAAAGACCTGGCTGTGGTGTGATGTCATGCTACGGGGTACGTCAGCTGATTAGATTTGTGGAAATATTATTCTCTCTACGGTGGTATGTGGAACTTGTTTTGCAGAGCCGGACACGATCCTCGTGTTCAAAATCTTCTATGAATTATTCAGAGGAGGAACCCGCCTTGCAACGCCGAAGACAATCTGCGCGCCGGACTCGTCGTCATTGAAGCCTGGTTCAGGGGCTACTGAGGGAGTCCTGGATTAGGGGGTATCCAGACAGCCTGGTTATATCCTTTGGCCGGACTGTTGGACTATGAAGATACAAGATTGAAGACTTCGTCCCGTGTCCGGATGGGACTCTCCTTGGCATGGAAGGCAAGCTTGGCAATACAGATATGTAGATCTCCTTCCTTGTAACCGACTCTGTGTAACCCTAGCCCCCTCCGGTGTCTATATAAACCAGAGGGTTTTAGTCCGTAGGACAAGATACAATCATACCATAGGCTAGCTTCTAGGGTTTAGCCTCTCTGATCTCGTGGTAGATCAACTCTTGTAATACTCATATCATCAAGAACAATCAAGTAGGACATAGGGTTTTACCTCCATCAAGAGGGCCCAAACCTGGGTAAACATCGTGTCCCCTGCCTCCTGTTACCATCCGCCTAGACGCATAGTTCGGGACCCCCTACCCGAGATCCGCCGGTTTTGACACCGACACGGGTCCCGTGACCTTGTGAACATATGCATAGGGTTGGCACACATTTTCGTCTTGCCTCTTCGGTAGAAACTTTGGGGCACTCTTTGAAGTTCTCTATGTTGGGTAACACAGTAATTACAAAAAAATTCCTACACACACGCAAGATCATGGTGATGCATAGCAACGAGATGGAAGAGTGTTGTCCACGTACCCTCGTAGGCCGTAAGCGGAAGAGTTATGACAATGTGGTTTATCTAGTCATACGTCTTCACGATCGACCGATGCTAGCACCGTAGGTACGACACCTCCGCGATCTGCACACGTTCAGCTCGGTGACGTCCCATGAACTCACGATCCAGTAGAGTGTCGAGGGAGAGCTTCATCAGCACAACAGCGTGATGACGGTGATGATGACGCTACCGGAACAGGGCTTCTCCTAAGCACTGCTACGATATGAGCGAAGTGGATTATGGTGGAGGGGGCACCGCACACGGCTGGAAACAATTAACTTGTGTGTCCTAGGGTGCCCCTGCCCCTGTATATAAAGGAGCAAGGGGGGAGTCCGGCCGGCCTAGCGGCGCGCAAAGGAGAGGGGGAGTCCTCCTCCTAGTAGGAGTAGGACTCCCCGTTTCCTAGTCCAACTAGGAAGGGGGAAGGGGAAAGGAAGGAGAGGAGAGAGGGAGGAAAGAGGGGGCGCCGCCCCCTCCTTGTCCAATTTGGACTCCCAAGGGGGGGCAGCCCTAGGCCCCCACCTCTCTCTCACAAGGCCCATGTAGGTCCATTAGTTCCCCGGGAGTTCCGATAACCCCCCGACACTCTGATAAATATCATGTGACCCCCGGAACTCATCCGATGTCCGAATTGTTGGGGAACGTAGTAATTTCAAAATTTTCCTACGCACACGCAAGATCATGGTGATGCATAGCAACAAGAGGGGAGAGTGTCATCCACGTACCCTCATAGACCGTTAAGCGGAAGCGTTATAACAACGCGGTTGTAGTCGTACGTCTTCACGATCGATCGATCCTCAGCACCGAACGTACGGCACCTCCGCGTTCAGCACACGTTCAGCTCGGTGATGTCCCGCGAACTCACGATCCAGTAGAGCTTGAGGGAGAGTTTTGTCAGCATGACAGCATGGTGACGTTGTTTGATGAAGCTACTGACGCAGGGCTTCGCCTAAGCACCGCTACGATATGACCGAGGTGGATTATGGTGGAGGGGGGCACCGCACACGGCTAAGAGATCAACCGATCAATTGTTGTGTCTTTGGGGTGCCCCCTGCCCCCGTATATAAAGGGGGGAGGAGGAGAGGGCCATCCAAGGGAGTGGCGCGCCCAAGGGGGGGGACAATCCTACTCCAAGTAGGTTTGCCCCTCCCTTTCCTATTCCAAGGAGAAGGGGGGAGGAGGAGGTGGAGAGAAGGAAGGAGAGGGGGCCCGCCGCCACTTCCCCTTGTCCAATTCGGATTGGGGCAAGGGGGGCCGCACGCCACCTCCTAGCTACCCTCTCTCTTCTCCACTAAGGCCCATAAGGCCCAATAGCTTCCCGGGGGGGGGGGGTCCGGTAACCCCCGGTACTCTGGTATATGTCCGAAACCTCCCGGAACTCTTCCGGTCTCCGAACATAGTCATCCAATATATCGATCTTTACGTCTCGACCATTTCGAGACTCCTTGTCATGTCTGTTATCATATCTGGGACTCTGAACTACCTTCGGTACATCAAAACACAAAAACTCATAATACCGATCGTCATAGAACTTTAAGCGTGCGGACCCTACGGGTTCGAGAACTATGCAGACAAGACCAAGACATATCTTCGGTCAATAACCAATAGCGGAACCTGGATGCTCATATTGGTTCCTACATACTCTACGAAGATCTTTATCGGTCAAACCGCATAACAATATACGTTGTTCCCTTTGTCATCGGTATGTTACTTGCCCGAGATTTGATCGTCGGTATCTCAATACCTAGTTCAATCTCGTTACCGGCAAGTCTCTTTACTCATTCCGTAATGCACCATCCCGCAACTAACTCATTAGTCACATTGCTTGCTAGGCTTATAGTGATGTGCATTACCGAGAGGGCCCAGAGATACCTCTCCGACAATCGGAGTGACAAATCCTATTCTTGATCTATGCCAACTCCATGAACACCATCAGAGACACCTGTAGAGCACCTTTATAATTACCCAGTTAGGTTGTGACATTTGGTAGCACACAAAGTGTTCCTCTGGTATTCGGGAGTTGCATAATCTCATAGTAATAGGAACATGTATAAGTCATGAAGAAAGCAATAGCAGTAAACTTAAACGATCAAGTGCTAAGCTAACGAAATGGGTCAAGTCAATCACATCATTCTCCTAATGATGTGATCCCGTTGATCAAATGACAACTCATGTCTATGGCTAGGAAACTCAACCATCTTGGATCAACGAGCTAGTCAAGTAGAGGCATACTAGTGACACTATGTTTGTCTATGTATTCACACATGTATTATGTTTCCGGTTAATACAATTCTAGCATGAATAATAAACATTTATCATGATATGACAAAATAAATAATAACTTTATTATTCCCTCTAGGGCATATTTCCTTCACGAATATAGTCATCCAATATATCAATCTTTATGTCTCGACCATTTAGAGACTCCTCGTCATGTCCGCGATCACATCCGGGACTCCGAACTATCTTCAGTACATCAAAACACATAAACTCATAATACCGATCATCAGTGAACATTAAGCGTGCGGACCCTACAGGTTCGAGAACTTTGTAGACATGACCAAGACACGTCTCCGGTCAATAACCAATAGCAGAACCTGGATGCTCATATTGGTTCCTACATATTCTACGAAGATCTTTAACGATCAAACCGCATAACAATATATGTTGTTCCCTTTGTCATCGGTATGTTACTTGCCCAAGATTTGATCGTCGGTATCTCAATACCTAGTTCAATCTCGTTACCGGCAAGTCTCTTTACTCGTTCCGTAATGCTAATCCCATAACTAACTCATTAGCTACATTGCTTGCAAGGCTTATAGTGATGTACATTACCGAGAGGGCCCAGAGATACCTCTCTGACAATCGGAGTGACAAATCCTAATCTCGATGTATGCCAACTCAACAAACACCATCAGAGACACCTGTAGGGCACCCAGTTACATTATGACGTTTGGTAGCACACAAAGTGTTCCTCCGGTATTCCGGAGTTGCATGATATCATAGTCATAGGAACATGTATAAGTTATGGAGAAAGCAATAGTAACAAACTAAACCATCATCGTGCTAAGCTAACAGATGGGTCAAGTCAATCACATCATTCTCTAATGATGTGATCCCGTTAATCAAATGACAACTCATGTCTATGGTTAGGAAACATAACCATCATTGATTCAACGAGCTAGTCAAGTAGAGGCAAACTAGTGACACTTCGTTTGTCTATGTATTCACACATGTACTAAGTTTCCGGTTATTACAATTCTAGCATGAATAATAAACATTTATCATGATATAAGGAAATATAAATAACAACTTTATTATTGCCTCTAGGGCATATTTCCTTCAGTCTCCCACTTGCACTAGAGTCAATAATCTAGATTATAGTGTAATGATTCTAACACCCATGGAGTCTTGGTGTTGATCATGTTTTGCTCATGAGAGAGGCTTAGTCAACGGGTCCGCAACATTCAGATCCGTATGTATCTAGCAAATCTCTATGTCTCCCTCCTTGACTTGATCGCGGATGAAATTGAAGCGTCTCTTGATGTGCTTGGTTCTCTTGTGAAATCTGGATTCCTTTGCCAAGGCAATTGCACCAGTATTGTCACAAAAGATTTTCATTAGACCCGATCCACTGGGTATGACACCTAGATCGGATATGAACTTCTTCATCCAGACTCCTTCATTAGCTGCTTCCGAAGCAACTATGTATTCCGCTTCACACGTAGATCACACCACGACACTCTGCTTGGAACTGCACCAACTGATAGCTCCACCATTTAATAAAAACACGTATCCGGTTTGTGAGTTAGAGTCATCCAGATCAGTGTCAAAGCTTGCATCGACGTAACCGTTTACGATGATCTCTTTGTCACCTCCATATACGAGAAACATATCCTTAGTCCTTTTCAGGTATTTCAGGATATTCTTGACCGCTGTCCTGTGATCCACTCCTCGATTACTTTGGTACCTCCCTGCTAAACTGATAGCAAGGCACACATCAGGTCTGGTACACAACATTGCATACATGATAGAGCCTATGGTTGAAGCATAGGGAACACCTTTCATTTTCTCTCTATCTTCTGCAGTGGTCGGGCATTGAGTCTGGCTCAACTTCACACCTTGTAATATAGGCAAGAACCCTTTCTTTGCCTGATCCATTTTGTACTTCTTCAAAACTTTATCAAGGTATGTGCTTTGTGAAAGTCCAATTAAGTGTCTTGATCTATCTCTATAGATCTTGATGCCCAATATATAAGCAGCTTCACCAAGGTCTTTCATTGAAAAATTCTTATTCAAGTATCCTTTTATGCTATTCAGAAATTCAGTGTCATTTCCGATCAACAATATGTCATCTACATGTAATATCAGAAATTCTACGGAGCTCCCACTCACTTTCTTGTAAATACAGGCTTCTCCAAAAGTCTGTATAAAACCATATGCTTTGATCACACTATCAAGCGTATATTCCAACTCCGAGAGGCTTGCACCAGTCCATAAATGGATCGCTGGAGCTTGCACACTTTGCTAGCAACTTTTGGATCGACAAAACCTTCTGGTTGCATCATATACAACTCTTCCTTAATATATCCATTAAGGAATGCAGTTTTGACATCCATTTGCCAAATTAGATAATCATAAAATGGGGCAATTGCTAACATGATTCGGACGGACTTAAGCATCGCTATGAGTGAGAAGGTCTCATCGTAGTCAACTCCTTGAACTTGTCGAAAACCTTTTGCAACAAGTCGAGCTTTGTAGATAGTAATATTACCGTCAGCGTCAGTCTTTTTCTTGAAGATTCATTTATTCTCTATGGCCTGCCGATCATCGGGAAAGTCAACCAAAGTCCATACTTTGTTCTCATACATGGATCCCATCTCAGATTTCATGGCCTCAAGCCATTTTGCGGAATCTGGGCTCATCATCGTTTCCTCATAGTTCGTAGGTTTGTCATGGTCAAGTAACATGACTTCCAGAACAGGATTACCGTACCACTCTGGTGCGGATCTTACTCTGGTTGACCTACGATGTTCGGTAGTAACTTGATCATTTTCTCCTTAATAGAAGCAATCTCCTTGTCAGTCCTTTGAGCTTCTTTGATCTTATCCATCAAAGTAGACTGAATCCCCAATGCTGCTACATAGCCTCTTGGAACTATTTCCAAACATAGCTCTCAAAGATTTTCGGCTAACTCCCTTGGTAAATCTCCCGTCATTAGGGTGTTGACATGGCTCTTACGGCTTAATGCGTCAGCTACTACGTTAGCCTTTCCGGGGTGATAATGCAATTTCATATCATAATCCTTGATGAGGTCCAACCTTCTCCTTTGTCTGAGGTTCAACTCCTTCTGTGCGAAAATATACTTCAAACTCTTGTGATCCGTGTACACCTCGCAATGGTTTCCAATCAGAAAATGTCTCCAAGTCTTCAATGCATGCACTACGGCTGCTAACTCCAAATCATGCGTAGCATAATTCAACTCATGAGGCTTAAGCTGTCGTGAGGCATATGAAACAACTCTCCCTTCCTGCATAAGCACTGCTCCAAGTCCTCGACATGAAGCGTCGCAATACACCTCATAATCCTTGGTCTGATCCGGTAAAATCAACACGGGTGAGGTAACCAAACGTTTCTTCAACTCCTGAAAACTAGCCTCACATTCCTCCATCCATATGAACTTGGTATCCTTCTTCAACAACTCTGTCATAGGCTTCGCAATATTTGAGAAATTCTCAATAAACCTCCGGTAGTATCCTGCGAGTCCAAGAAAACTCCGGATCTCTCCCACGGTGGTTGGTGCTTCCCACTTGGTCACGGTATCAACTTTAGTGGGATCTACTACTATACCTTCTCCGGATATAACGTGTCCGAGAAATCCAACTTCCTTCAACCAAAACTCACATTTGCTAAACTTGGCATATAATTGATGTTCTCTGAGCTTTCCAAGAACCAAACGCAAATGTTCCTTATGCTCCTCTTCATTCTTCGAGTAAACCAGGATATCATCAATGAACACTACGACGAACTTATCCAAGAACTCCATAAACACTTTGTTCATCATGTTCATAAAATATGCAGGTGGGTTAGTCAGACCAAATGACATAACGGTATACTTTTATAGCCCATACCTGGTGGTAAAAGCCGTCTTAGGTATATCATGTTCTCGAATCTTCAACTGGTGGTATCCTGATCGCAGATCGATCTTGGAAAATACCTTAGCTCGTTGCAATCGATCAAGCAGATCATTGATCATTGGTAGTGGGTACTTGTTCTTGATGGTTTCTTCATTCAATCCTCGATAATTGACAACCATCCTTAACGATCCATCCTTCTTCTCCACTAGAAGTACTGGCGATCCCCAAGGCGATGAACTTGGGCGAATATATCCTTTATCCAGTAACTCCTTAATCTGCTTCTTAATTTCCACCAAATCCTTTGCAGGCATCCTATATGGTCTCTTTGATATTGGCCCTATGCCTGGCAAAAGCTCAATCAAAAACTCAATATCTCTATCCGGTGGCATGCCTGGCAACTCTTCTGGAAATACTTCGGGGAAATCCTTCACTACTGGTACTTCCTCCTGCACAACTCCGGTTAAACAATTTAATTGAGTCCTCTTTGGCACATGTCGGGATACATACTTGATCCTTCTCCCTTCTGGGGTGGTAAGCAAAATTGACTTACTGGCACATTCAATATTCCCTTCATACTTTGACAACCAATCCATGCCTAATATCACATCCAATCCTTGGGATTCCAACACTATTAGGTCTGAGGGAAAAACATAGTTACCAATTCTTAATGGTAACCGATCACACCATAGACTAGCCATATATTCTGCTCCAGGCGAAGTTACTAACATGGGTGACCTAAGGGCTTGGGTTGGCAGTTTATACTTATCCACAAATCCCCTTGATATGTATGAATGCGATGCACCAGTATCGAAAAGGACGAGTGTAGTAAATGACTTAACCAAAAACTTACTGATTACTGCATCCGGCTGCTCTTCAACCTCCTCCACGTTAACGTGGTTCACCTGTCCCCTGTTGAAAGGGTTCGGCTTCTTCCCAGAGCTCCCATTGCCATTTCCATTCTGGGATTCAGGACATTCATTGGCATAATGTCCGGTCTTCTGGCACTTAAAACAAGTGACTTGGCTCAGGTCTTTCTTGGCTGGGGTTGATGGGTTGGTGCGGTTCTGGCCGTTGCTTCCTCCATTCCCATTACCATTCTTGGGGCCATTGGGATTGTGCGAGCTTCCTCCTCCATGGGTATGCTGAAAATGTCCTCCCAGCCTAGGGGTAAATCATGGCGTCTGCTGAGCTCCTGAATTGTACTTTCCTTGTGCATACTTCCTCTTGCGATTATCAATTTGCTGTTGCTTCCCTTCAATCATGAGAGCACGATCTACCAACTCCTGGTAGTTGTTGAAGGTTGCTACCATCAACTGCATGCTCAACTCATCATTCAGTCCTTCCAGAAATTTCTCCTGCTTTGCTGCATCCGTAGCAACGTCATCTGGGGCATAACATGCTAATTTACTAAAGTCTTCCACATACTGGCCAACTGTCCGTCCTCCTTGGCGCAAGTTGCGAAACTCTCGCTTCTTCATGGCCATAGATCCTGCTGAAACTGGTCCCATGTGATAGTGTTGACAGGGAAAGTGGCTGTGAAATTCTCCCACCATGATGTTGTGGGTCCTTCAAGCTGATGTGCGGCAAATTTAACCTTCTCCGCATCCGTGCATCCTGCTGTGGTCAACTCTCTAGCTGTCTTGCGGAGTCAATCATCCGCTACTATCAGCTCGGTGCTATTGGAAAACACCGGCGGATTCAGCCTAAGAAAACGGGCTAAGTGATCAACAGGTGGTGGTGGTGGTGGGTTGTTGTTGTTGTTGTTCCCCTGGTTCTGATTCTAGACTAGTAACTGCATCAATGTGTTCTGCTGCTGGATCAACTGAGTGAGCTCCGGTGGAAAGGTAAATCCGGGGTCACGTCTCGGAGGCATCTGAGGGTTTAGAAAAGATGAGATTTAAGAATAGAGGGGGCCTAAAGAGAAAACACTACCCATATGCATATGAGGCAAAAGCAAACAATTCACTTCATTCAATCAATCAAACAAGGGCATACAATTAATCTAACTATCGCAAAAGTGCTTGGACTACTATATTTACATGGTGGACTACTACTACTATTGGGGTGGTCTACTAGAAATATTATTCGATTGCAGACTCCATGATATCTGCTCCAGCTTCATCAACATAGTCATCATCGCTATCATCTGGATCCGAGTCGGTGTCGTCGATGCTGATGTAGTCTTCTGGGCGAATCTCCTTGGGTTCTTCGTCTTCTTCTACTGGTGTAGGGCCTCCCATGAATATTCCAATCTTCTTGATCAGATCGTCATTCTTTTCCACTAATACTTCAATTTCTTCTTCAAAATCTTCACGTGTAGCCTTGAGTTCTTCCTCCAGTTCCTTGATTCTTGTCTTTGCCTTCTTCAGGTCTATCATGTCGGCGCACATCTGGTTCTCCTGACGTCGAATGTGCTGGTTTAACTCCTGGATAAAGGCTGCAATTGATCTATCCTTTCTGGTGCTGATCATCTCCCAATGCTCATCTCGGCGCCCACAAATCTGGTAGATAGTATCCTTGAGATCATTGTGGTAGACTTCTCCAATGCGTCCCATGGCGATGTGAGCTGCCATGCTATTTCCTAGATTCCAAGTTGGTGCATCGAAAGAAAACTCTATGGGCTCAGTGACTGGCATGAATGTCCATAGGGCGAATTCGAGCTCGGTACCCGGGGATCCTCTAGAGTCGACCTGCAGGCATGCAAGCTTGGTACTCCTATGTTCAGGTATCTAGTGACTTCCTTAAGTGACATCCAAAGGGTGTATCCTCATCCGGTTGAGTGAACTTGTTCCTTGCATCCGCCATCCTAAAAGAGTAGAAAAGATGAGAGGACAGAAGAAAAGAGAGTGAGTAGTGATCTAGGTCTTTAGCTTAGTGGTCGTGTCCTACAGTCAGCGTGTGCTCTGATACCATCTTGTAGCGACCAGACCTCAAACGGTCCAATCTCTGTGCTCCGGTGTCATCCCTGGATCAGTAATGCTGACACCACACAGTACTTGAAGGATTTATAGCAGAGTAGCAATCACACACTTATTACATCCAGTGTCTCAAAAGAGAACTTATTACAATAAATATGGCTTAAGGCCATCTAATAACGATAACAGCGGAAGGCTTGGAAGATAAGTGAGTCCATCAACTCCAACGGCATCACTGAGTATAGAACCACGACCTAAAACTCCTTAATCGTCGTCTGAAAAGTCTGCAACATTAACGTTGCAGCCCGAAAACGGGTCAACACATAGAGAGTAATGGAATGAAACGGCTATTCTATATGCATATTTGGCTGGTGGAAAGCTCTATGGTTATAGTTTTGCGTAAAGCCAATTTTTCCTACTGCAAAGGAATAAATTTATTTAACTATCATGGTGGTTGTTAAACATCGAGAATGGTTGACAACATTCTCAATACCAATTAAACATCATCATTAAACAAATCCCAGCAAAATTAATTTTAGAGTAACATGTTGAGATTCACATGATAATCCAGGTACTAGATACTCAAGATATCCATAACAGGGGACAGGGCTAACCATGATTAGTTTATACACTCTGCAAAGGTTTGCGCACTTTTCCCCACAAGACTCGATCGCCTCCGCTTGGTTTCTCGCACTACATGGTGTTTGAGAAACGGATGACCGAGACATAGTCTTTCAGAAGCGCAAGCACCTTATGATGGGTAGACCGTACCACCTACATACCCTACATCTGCTAGTCTACCATTGTAAGAGTTTGCACGACTTAGTCAACTATTCTAGAGCCCATAATAGCTTGTGGCTGCACACGGAAGTTTCTAGGATGAATAATCTCATGATCCCTTTGAGCCTGGGTGGCGGTCCAAAAGAAAACAGGCAATCGCTGGAATACCCAGGTGCCTCAATCCACCCAGATGTGTGTTTAGGTTGCCACCTTAAATAAACCATTAATTAACAAAGCTCACATCTGACATGGATACACTCACCCAATCCACGTCTACTAGCATAGCATAGCAATAATAAGCAAATGTAGAGTAACTCCCAAAGGTTTAATAATAAACAAGTAATATGTTCTACCTCAACTACTCCCCAAACCCACAATTTAATTAGATCCTAATCATGCAATGTGTGAGGATTGATCTAATGCAATAAAACTGGGTAGTAGGAGGTATGATCAAAGTGTTACTTGCCTTGCTGATGATCCGGGAAACCTAGCGATTCGAAGTAACAAGCGGCGCACTCCGGGTACTCTATCGCAAACAAACAAACACACAATAAGTACTCAACTAATGCACAGGTAAAACTCAAATAAGAGATCTAACCAGAAAGTTCAACTTAAGAACTCGCGCTTCATTTACTATTCTGGATCTAAGGCAATTTTTACAGAAGCAAAAACTTATTTAAGTTGGTTTAATGGAAAGAGGGTTTCGAGATGAAACTCCACGCGCTTGAATCGCCTGATTCCGATAAACGAGCGAAAAGTTATACTAAAACGAAAATCGGATCAGAAATCGCGATCAGAAATAATCGCGGAAAATCTGAGAAAAAGAAAAACGACGAACAGATTAACGAACGAACGTTCGTTATCTGGATCTAACAGACGAACACATTCGTTAAAACGAACGAACGAGCGAACGCTCGCTAAATAACTAGACCGTAAAAAAACCGTTCTGAAAAAAAGCGGATCTAAAAAACCGGGCGGTTTTCTGAGGAAAACCGCCGGCGACAGCGGCTACCTCGGGCAGCGGGGCGGCGGCAAGGCAGCGGCGGGGCGGGGCGGCGCGGCATGGGGCGAGGCGGCGGCGAGGCGGCGCGGCGATGGCGGCGCGGCGCTAGGGTTTCGGCGGGCAGGCTGGTGGGCTTCGGCGGCTCGGCGGGGTCGGCTTAAAAAGGCCCCCCGGGCGGAGTCCCGCTCGGGTACGGCCCGGAGTCGGTTCGGTTTTTTTAAATAATTCCACGCAGAAAAACTAACGAAAGAAATACTAAACGGACTCCAAAAATCCCGACATAAATTTTCCCCAGCTTCTAAAATCAAGCCGCACAGGATGAACATTTATTTGGGGCCTAAATGCAATTTTGAAAAACGCACATTTTTCCTAAATTCAAATAAAATAGCAAATAAACCCAAATAAAATATTATTTGATTTTTTATTAAATCCTCAATATTTCTTTATTTTGGGAAAGTCATTTTATTCCCTCTCTCATAATTTTTATAATAGAAATAATTGAAGATAAAATAAATAAAATCAAATGATCCTATTTTCAAAATTTGAGACAACTCAAATATGAAAATAACGAAATCCCCAACTCTCTCCGAGTGTCCTTGAGTTGCGTGAAATTTCTAGGATCAACCAAAATGCAATAATTATGATATGCAATGATGATCTAGTGTATAACATTCCAAATTGAAAATTTTGGATGTTACATTCAGGATGGTTCGCAAGTACCAAGTGATTCATAATCAAGTGATTCCAGAAGTCCATCAGAATGGAGTTTCTTCATGCGCTTTACACCAATATGACCTAAACAGCAGTGCCACAAATAAGTTGCACTATCATTATCAACTCTGCATCTTTTGGCTTCAATACTATGAACATGTGTATCACTACTATCAAGATTTAGTAAAAATAGACCACTCATCAAGTGTCGGTGTACAAAAGTAGGGGCTCTCCTTTTGCACCCCTTTACTTATGCGCGGGCAGCCAGAGCCGCGCCCACGGCCACACTAAGCAGGGCAGAGGAGGGACGCCGGAGCACAAGACGACCAAAGCAACGCCAAGACCAGAGACGCAAAGAGAGCAAGATGGCGAGGTGGACTCCCCCGGCAAGACCCTTGCCGGGGTGGCTTCCGCAGCCTCGGCAAGATCCTTGCCACGACAACTTGCCTGACGCCAGCAAAAGTGCACCACCCTTGAGCCCACGGGGTTCCAACACCATCAATCATATTGGAACCAAGGCTCGGGAGGCACCTCCGTGGTGGCATGCAGATCTTTGTAGAGATCATAGATACACAAGATCAGATGGGAACCAGAAGACGACAATCCTTGACGAGATCCTTTCCAAGGAAATCCACAAGACCCCCCGGCAAGATCCTTACCGGGGACGACCGCGGTGCCGCGGTGAGACCCTTGTCGGGCCCTCGGCAAGACCCTTGCCGAGGACGCCTACGGGGCCGCAGCCAGGCCCATGTCTGCCAAGACTCCACCGCTGCTCCCATACAGCTGCCAGCTCGACCAGATGGGCAGGCATTGCTACCTCTTGAGCACTGCGTTGGTTTTCCCTTGAAGAGGAAAGGGTGATGCGGCAAAGTAGCGTAAGTATTTCCCTCAGTTTTTGAGAACCAAGGTATCAATCCAGTAGGAGTCTACGCGCGAGTCCCTCGCACCTGCACAAAACAAATAAATCCTCGCAACCAAGGCGATAAGGGGTTGCCAATCCCTACACGGTCACTTACGAGAGTGAGATCTAATAGATATGATAAGATAATATTTTTGGTATTTTTATGA
This sequence comes from Triticum urartu, assembly GCF_003073215.2. Classification (NCBI taxonomy): domain Eukaryota; kingdom Viridiplantae; phylum Streptophyta; class Magnoliopsida; order Poales; family Poaceae; genus Triticum; species Triticum urartu. The sequence continues at coordinate 514,111,157 of NC_053028.1, read as the reverse complement.
TAAAGATGCAAAGTAAAATAAAAGCAAAGAAAATAACTAAGTATTGGAAGATTAATATGATGAAGATAGACCCGGGGGCCATAGGTTTCACTAGTGGCTTCTCTCAAGAGCATAGGTATTTTACAGTGGGTGAACAAATTACTGTTGAGCAATTGACAAAATTGAGCATAGTTATGAGAATATTTAGGTATGATCATGTATATAGGAATCACGTCCGAGACAAGTAGAACGACTCCTACCTGCATCTACTACTATTACTCCACACATCGACCGCTATCCAGCATGCATCTAGAGTATTAAGTTCATAAGAACGGAGTAACACCTTAAGCAAGATGACATGATGTAGAGGGATAAACTCATGCAATATGATGAAACCCCCATCTTATTATCCTCGATGGCAACAATACAATACGTGACTTGCTGCCCCTACTGTCACTGGGAAAGGAGACCGCAAGATTCAACCCAAAGCTAATCACTTCTCCCATTGCAAGAAAGATCAATCTAGTAGGGCAAACCAAACTGATAATTCGAAGAGACTTGCAAAGATAACCAATCATACATAAAAGAATTCAGAGAAGATTCAAATATTGTTCATAGATAAACTTGATCATAAACCCACAATTCATCGGTGTCAACAAACACACCGCAGAAGAAGATTACATCGAATAGATCTCCACAAGAGAGGGGGAGAACTTTGTATTGAGATCCAAAAAGAGAGAAGAAGCCATCTACCTAATAACTATGGACCCGAAGGTCTGAGGTAAACTACTCACACTTCATCGGAGAGGCTATGGTGTTGATGTAGAAGCCCTCCGTGATAGATGCCCCCTCCGGCGGAGCTCCGGAACAGGCCCCAAGATGTGATCTCATGGATACAGAAAGTTACGGCGGTGGAATTAGGATTTTGGCTACGTCTCTGATCATTTGGGGGTACGTAGGTATATATAGGAGGAAGAAGTACGTCGGTGGAGCAACAGGGGGCCCACGAGGGTGGAGGGCGCGCCTGGGGGGGGGGGTAGGCGTGCCCCCCTACCTCGTGGCTTCCCTGTTGGTTGCTTGATGTAGGATCCAAGTCTCCTGGATCTTGTTCGTTCGAAAAATCACGTTCCTGAAGGTTTCATTTCGTTTGGACTCCGTTTGATATTCCTTTTCCTCGAAACCCTAAAATAGGCAAAAAAAACAACAATTCTGGGCTGGGCCTCCGGTTAGTAGGTTAGTCCCAAAAATAATATAAAAGTGGATAATAAATCCCAATAATGTCCAACACAGAATATAATATAGCATGGAGCAATAAAAAATTATAGATACGTTGGAGACGTATGAAGAATCCCCAAGCTTAATTCCTGCTCGTCCTCGAGTAGGTAAATGACAAAAACAGAATTTTTGATGTGGAATGCTACTAGGCATAATTTCAATGTTATTCTTCTTAATTGTGGCATGAATATTCAGATCCAAAAGATTCAAGATAAAAGTTTAATATTGACATAGAAATAATAATACTGCAAGCATGCTAACTAAGCAATTATGTCTTCTTAAAATAACATGGCCAAAGAAAGTTCATCCCTACAAAATCATATAGTTTAGTCATGCTCCATTTTCGTCACACAAGAATGCTCTCATCATGCACAACCCCGATGACAAGCCAAGCAATTGTTTCATACTTTAGTAACCTCAAATTTTAGAAACCTTCACGCAATACATGAGCATGAGCCATGGATATAGCACTATGGGTGGAATAGAGTATAATGATAGGGGTTATGTGGAGAAGACAAAAAAGGAGAACGTGTCACATCAACGAGGTTAATCAATGAGCTATGGAGATGCCCATCGGTTGATGTTAATGCAAGGAGTAGGGATTGCCATGCAACGGATGCAGTAGAGCTATCAATGTATGAAAGCTCAACAAAAGAAACTAGTGGGTGTGTATCCAACTTCTTGCTCACGAAGACCCAGGGCACTTGAGGAGGCCCATTGTTGGAATATACAAGCCAAGTTCTATAATGAAAAATTCCCACTAGTATATGAAAGTGACAAAACAAGAGACTCTCTATCATGAAGATCATGGTGCTACTTTGAAGCACAAGTGTGGAAAAAAAGATAGTAGCATTGTCCCTTTTCATTTCTCTTTGTTTGGGCCTTCTTTTTTTATTTGGCCTTTCTCTTTTTTTATTGGGACAATGCTCTATTAAATGATGGTCATCACACTTCTATTTATTTACAACTCAATGATTACAACTCGATACTAGAACAAGGTATGACTCTATATGAATGCCTTCGGCGGTGTACCGGGATATGCAATGAATCAAGTGTGACATGTATGAAAGAATTATGAATGGTGGCTTTGCCACAAATACGATTTCAACTACATGATCATGCAAAGCAATATGACAATGATGAACGTGTCATGATAAACAGGATGGTGGAAAGTTGCATGGCAATATATCTCGGAATGGCTATGGAAATGCCATAATAGGTAGGTATGGTGGCTGTTTTGAGGAAGATATCAAGAGGTTTATGTGTGAAAGAGCGTATCATATCACGGGGTTTGGATGCAATGGCGAAGTTTGCACAAACTCTCAATGTGAGAAAGGGCAATGCACGGTACCGAAGGGGCTAGCAATGATCGAAGGGTGAGAGTGCATATAATCCATGGACTCAACATTAGTCATAAAGAACTCACATACTTATTGCAAAAATATACAAGTCATCAAAAACCAAGCACTATGCGCATGCTCTTAGGGGGATAGATTGGTAGGAAAAGACCATAGCTCGTCCCCGACCGCCGCTCATAAGGAGGAGAATCAAAGAACACCTCATGTTTCAAATTTGTTACATAACATTTACCATACGTGCATGCTACGGGACTTGGAAACTTCAGCACAAGTATTTATCAATTTCACAACTACTCAACTAGCACAAATTTAATATCACTACCTCCATATCTCAAAACAATCATCAAACATCAAACTTCTCTTAGTATTCAAAACACTCATAAGAAAGTTTTTACTAATCTTGAATACCTAGAATATTAGGATTATTTAAGAAAATTACCATGCTATTTAAGACTCTCAAAATAATCTAAGTGAAGCATGAGAGATCAATAGTTTCTATAAAACAAATCCACCACCGTGCTCTAAAAGATATAAGTAAAGTACTAGAGCAAAACTATATAACTCAAAAGATATAAGTGAAGCACATAGAGTATTCTAATAATTTCCAAATCATGTGTGTCTCTCTCAAAAGGTGTGTACAGCAAATATGATTGTGGTAAACTAACAATCAAAGACTCAAATCATACAAGACGCTCCAAGCAAAACACATAACATGTGGTGAATAAAAATATAGCTCCAAGTAAAGTTATCGATGGAAGTAGACAAAAGAGGGGATGCCTTCCGGGGCATCCCCAAGCTTTGGCTTTTTGGTGTCCTTAGATTATCTTGGGGGCTCCATGGGCATCCCCAAGCTTAGGCTCTTGCCACTCCTTGTTCCATAATCCATCAAATCCTTACACAAAACTTGAAAACTTCACAACACAAAACTTAAAGTAGAAAATATCGTGAGTTCCGTTAGCGAAAGAAAACAAAAGACCACTTCAAGGTACTGTAATAAACTCATTCTTTATTTATATTGGTGTTAAACCTAATGTATTCCAACTTCTCTATGGTTTATAAACTATTTTACTAGCCATAGATTCATCAAAACAAGCAAACAACACACGAAAAACAGAATCTGTCAAAAACAGAACAGTCTGTAGTAATATGTATCTACCACAAGATATGGAACCCCAAAAATTCTAAAATAAATTGCTGGAGGTGAGGAATTTATCTATTAATAATCTGCAAAAAGAATTAAATAAATATCACTTACCAAGTAAAAATGGCAGCAGTTCTCATGAGCACTAAAGTCTGTTTTTTACAGCAAGATTAACAAGACTTTCCCCAAGTCTTCCCAATGGTTCTAGTTGGCACAAGCACTAATTAAACACAAAAAACACAACCAAAACACAGGATAGATAAATTATTTATTACTAAACAGGAGAAAAAAAGCAAGGAATAAAAATAAAATTGGGTTGACTTCCAACAAGCGCTATCGTTTAACGCCCCTAGCTAGGCATAAAAAGCAAGGATAGATCTAGGTATTGCCATCTTTGGTAGGCAATCAATAAGTGGCTCTCATAATAGATTCATAAGGTAATTTAATTTTATTTCTAGGAAAATGTTCCATGCCTTTCATTAACGGAAATTGGAATCTAATATTTCCTTCCTTTATATCAATAATTGCACCAATCGTTCTAAGGAAAGGTCTACCAAGAATAATAGGACATGAAGGATTGCAATCTATATCAAGAACGACAAAATCTATGGGCACATAATTCCTATTTGCAACAATAAGAACATCATTAATTCTTCCCATAGGTTTCTTAATAGTGGAATCCGCAAAGTGCAAGTTTAGAGACCAATCATGTTGGGGATATTACTACTGGAGGTAAACCGGCCTTATGTAGCCGGGTTGACTCCTTGAAGATTAGAAGCCCATAAAGATGCAAGGATGATGGCACTTCATGGAGGCCTAAGGCCCAAAGGCGGGTTAAAGCATGTAAATGTAAACCGGCTTAGTCATGTAACTTGTATTGTAAAATAGGAAGGATAGAGACCGGACTGGATACTTTTATGATCCAGCTTCGGGACTCTGTAAACCGGCGGGCGTCAACCTATGTATATAAAGGGATGACCCAACATCGGTTTAGGGACAGACAACAACTCGAGAAGCCAGACAAAGAGGATTCGCTCCCCGGCCTTCGAAACCCTAGCAATACCAATCACAACTAGACGTAGGCTTTTACCTTCCTCAAAGGGGCCGAACTAGTATAAAATTCCCCGTGTCCCCTTGTCCGGTTTAACCCCTTTAAGCTAACCCGTAGCGATGGCTCCACGACTAAGTCCTTTCACAAGGACATCTGTCGTGACAAACCCACGACAGTTCGCGCCGACCGTGGGGCTATCGCATGATGGTTTTGAGTTCTTGAAGGGCAGCTTCGATGGACTTAAGGGATACACTGTGGGCCGGATGAGGAAGGGTCGTCGCGGCAAGCTCTACATCGACAACGCAGGATGAGGTCCCGAGGCCGATTCAGTCGAATACGGGTACCTGGTCCCCTTTGGTGGGATTCACGTCTTCATCGGCAAGATCGGCGAACCGGCCCCTGAGCCGGACATCTACGCCGACATCATCGAAACGGCTCGGCATGCAAGTTCTTCGCCGGTTCAGCCCGAGGCAAGGCATGTTTTCGTGGGCGTCATCCATGGATCGAGGTACGAGGACGGGCCGGTGTCTGATGGAGAGACCATGGTCTGTTCTGATGATGAGTCTTCTGGCGAGACCGAATCACTTTACCAGCTGTAGGACAGCCGGATTGAGGGAGGATCCGAGGGCAACAGTATTCCGGATTCCCCTGATCTGCTGAACCGGGCCGCCATCTTCAGGGCCGGCATACAATCAGCGCCTCATTCATCTACCGCTGCAGCAATGGTCTCCGGTTCAACAACGGCCACACCAGTAGGGGCAGGAAGCTCAGCGCCGCCTCCAGCCCAAGTCCTGTCTGATTTGTTCGACGCTTTGGCAATGTTGATGGCCGTAGAGGTGGATGCAACAGCCAGGGATCAGCACAATGCGGAGATTGCAAGGGTAAAAGATCAGATAGCCCAGGCTAAAGCGGACCTGGCAACATAGAATGCTAGGATGGCTACAGAGCGGGCTGAATTGGAAGCACAGGCCTACCGGATTAGGCTGGATCAGAATGCTTTAGAGGAAGTCATGAGAAGAAGGTATCGATCACGTCTCCCGTCGGTTTATGAGCCATAGAATCTCTTCAACACACCAGGAGCAGGAGCTGGTAGCCAACCCACACTAAACCGGGCGGAGGCGCCGGGAACAGGAGCACCGGTTCAACCGCGCACGACAGACCCGCCTCGCCAGAACAACGTTGGGCCATAATATGTACCAATGCCGCCCGGGCATTATTCCAACCCGTTGGATAACATTGTGACCACCGCTTCACGCCTGGCGGCTCTCCCAACTGACGGCAAGTCACCAGTTGCAGTGGAAGCACGTCGGGCCAGGGATCTCCTTCACACAGCACTAAATCAACAGCAGGCGTATTCACACAGTCGCGAGAGGATTCATTCCACTCCCCGTCCAAGACGGAGCTATAGTAGACACATGGAGGACGAACTGGCCGTGTCCAGTAGCGCACGTCGCCAAAATTCACCACGAGGAAACAACCCGGCCGGGGGAGGCGCTAATGCGCAGGATGTTGTGGACCATGGCCGCGCACGTCTGGAGGCCGAGTTGGCAGCTCGACACGGAGCATGACAACATACTCCGGTTCACCCCATGGCCTCCGTGGAGCCAGGTGTGGTGTTCAGTTCCTTAGGGGTGCCGTGTCTAACCCCCGCTTTGCATAATGTGAGACTGCCCAAGGATTTCAAGGGACCTCGTAAGGTACCAAATTACACCGCCGATTTGCAACCAGAGGTGTGGGTGGAGAGCTATGAGATGGCAATGGAGATGTTAGATGTGGATGAGGCAGTGTGTGCTAAATATTTCACCATGATGTTGGAAGGAACAGCCCGCACTTGGTTGAAGAGCTTGCCGACCAGAATTGAAGCACCGGTTTATCCAGAACTTCAAGGATACGTGTAAGCAGCCGATGTCAATCGTGGATCTGGCCGCTTGTGTCCAAGAGGAAGGGGAGTCCACGACCCATTGGGTCAAACGGGTCTCAGTAATTTTGCATTCATCATATCGTATCAATGCACTGCAGTGTTAACATTAGAGGGCAATTGTCATTTCAAATCGTTAAAACAGAAGTTGGGAAGGCTCAAATGTCACTGCAATGATATTTCAACACTCATGGCCGCTTTGGTTAAATACGCCAATTCAGATAATACCAAGGATCCGGATTCAGAGGAGGACAAACCGGGGAAGGGTAAGAAGAACGGCAATGCCAAGGGTCAATAGCATAATCTGGCAGGCCATGGAAATGGTGGTAAGCGCAAGGCCGACAGTAGCTTGGACTTTTTTGCAAATACCAATGCGCAGGAGAATGGCCAGCGCCCTAAGGGCAAGCAGCCCCAGAGGGGTGGAGGTTCAGGCCCCAATTTGGAGCGCTTGTTAAATCAGCCCTGTCCAAAGCATGGATCGAAGGAGAAGCCGACATCACATCTTTGGAAGGACTGTTATATCATGCGGGATTTCAAGAATTCCAATATGTTCCAATATGACAACGGCCCTCCCGGCGGTTCAGGAGGAGGTTTCCACGGGCTGGGTTACGGAGGTGGTGGTTCCGGTTCAGGGTTTCAAGGCAACCAAACCGGACACGTCAATCAAGGGCACCAAGGCAACCAGGGAGGTTACAACCATCAGGAGAATCAGCCGCAGCAGCAGCAGTCGGGTTATCAGAGCAATCCCAAATAGCTGAACAGTAGGCAATATCATGTCTTCACTACTAGTTTGTGCAAGCGTGATCAGAAGCTTCACAAAAGGGCAGTAAACTCTGTTGAGCCGGCAGTACCTCAGTATTTACGCTGGTCTGAGCAACCTATTTTGTGGAATAGAGATGATCACCCACCCCGGGTTGATAATCCAGGTCACTTGGCCCTGGTGGTAGCCCCTCAAGTTGGGGGATACAAGTTCACTAAAGTGCTCATGGATGGAGGAAGCAGTATCAATATTTTGTATTATGATACATTCCGCCGTATGGGGTTGACAGATAAGGATCTTAAACCATCAAATACGGTCTTTCATGGGGTGGTGCCTGCTGGTCTGCATATCCTGTTGGCAAGATAGCTTTGGAGGTAGCTTTTGGAGATGACTATGATTCAAGGTCAGAAACATTGACATTTGAGGTGGTGAAGATCAAAAGTCCATACCACGCCTTGTTTGGGCGGCCGGCCTATGCTAAATTCATGGCAAGGCCGTGTTATGTTTATCTACATCTTAAAATGCCAGGTCATAAGGGGACTATCACAGTACATGGAAGTAGAAAGATTGCTTTGGAGTGTGAGGAAGGTGATGCGGCTTATGCTGAGTCGGTTTGTGCCATGGAAGAGTTGAAATTCTATAAGGAGCAAGTTGATCCGGCAGACATGACCTCTTTGAAAAAGCCAACTACAGAACATGATCCGGCGTTGAAGTTCAAATCGGCTACAGATACTAAGATGGTTGACTTTGTTCCTGGCGATTCATCCAAACAGTTCAGCATCAGCGCTAACCTGGATCCCAAATAGGAAAGCGCGCTCATCGAGTTCATCTGTGAGAATTGGGACATCTTTGCATGGAAACCTTCTGACATGCCAGGTGTACCGAGGGAACTCGCTGAGCACACACTCAATATTGATCCTAAGTTTAAACCGGTCCGGCAATTCCTCCGCCGCTTCAATGAAGAGAGATGGAAGGCTATTGGTGAGGAGGTAGCCCGTTTATTGGCTGCGGGATTTATTGTAGAGGTCTTTCATCCAGAGTGGCTGGCTAATCCGGTGCTGGTTCTTAAGAAAAACGATAGTTGGCGTATGTGCGTGGATTACACAGATTTAAACAAGGCTTGCCCTGCAAACCCCTTTGCTCTTCCTCACATTGATCAGATAATTGATGCGACTGCAGGTTGTGACCGTTTGTGTTTTCTGGATGCTTATTCTGGTTATCATCAGATCAAGATGGCGGTTAAGGACCAGGAGAAGACAACTTTCATAACTCCCTTTGGAGCCTTCTGCTATGTTTCCATGCCTTTTGGACTCAAGAGTGCCCAGGCAACTTACCAACGATGTGTTCAGAATTGCCTTCATAAGCAAATTGGGCGCAATGTTCATGCATATGTGGATGATATTGTGGTAAAATCCAGAAAGGAGGAGACATTGCTAGACGATTTAAGAGAAACCTTTGACAATCTTCGGATTTATAAGATGATGCTCAATCCGGAGAAGTGTGTCTTTGGTATCCCGGCAGGCAAGCTCTTAGGTTTTCTGGTGTCAAACACAGGCATTGAGGCTAATCCAGAAAAAAATTGCAGCAATTATGTCCTTCGCTAAACCGGCATGTATCAACGATGTTCAATGTCTGGCCTCCTAGATTACAGCCTTGAGCCGGTTTATCAGTCACCTTGGAGAGAAGGCCATCCCCTTATATTAGATGCTCAAGAAAACAGATAACTTTGTCTGGAGTGAGGCAGCTAATAAAGCGTTTGAGGATCTGAAGAGGCAGCTAGCTGAACCGGCCGTGCTCGCAGCACCAATTGATAAAGAGCCGTTATTATTATATGTGGTTGCTAATGCACGGGCTGTTAGCGTAGCCATTGTAGTAGAGCGCAATGAACTTGGCAAAGAATATCCGGTTAAACGGCCGGTTTATTATATCAGCGAGGTGCTCATTGAGTCAAAACAGAGGTATCCGCATTGGCAGAAGCTGGTGTATGGAGTGTTTATGGCAAGCCGGAAGCTTAAACATCATTTTCAGGGCCGTCCCATCATAGTGGTCAGCTCAGCTCCTTTGGGTGAGATCATTCAAAACAGAGAAGCAACTGGTCAGGTTGCCAAGTGGGCTATTGAACTTGGACCTCACGGGCTCAAATATATATCCCGCACAGCGATCAAATCCCAGGCACTCGTGGACTTCATCATTGATTGAATGGAGTTACAGGCACCTGAAGAGAAACCAAATAATACATATTGGACTATTCATTTTGATGGGTCCAGACAGTTGGAGGGCTCGGGGGCTGGAGTCGTACTAACTTCCCCACGAGGTGACAAGTTTTGTTATGTCCTCCGTTTAATGTTCCCTTGTACTAACAATGCAGCTGAATATGAGGCTTTGCTCCACGGTCTTCGGATGGCTAAGGAGATGAATTTGATCCGGGTTAAGTGCTTTCGTGATTCAGATCTGGTGGCTCAGCAGGTGTCTGGCACTTGTGATTCTAAAGACCCACTCATGGCTGCATATCGGCGAGAGGTGGACACGGTGGCTGGTCACTTTAAGGGTTATCAGGTGGACCATATAGACCGGCGGAAGAATGAAGCGGCGGACGCTTTAAGTCGTCTTGGTTCCCAGCGTAAACCGGTCCAGCCCAATGTCTTTCTTGATGTGTTGCATAATCCGTCAGTCAAAGTGCCAACCGAAGAAGAATTGGCTATTCCTGATCCGGAGGCTCAGTTGGTAGCAGCTCTGCATGCCATACCGGATTGGACAATCCCGTATCTGGCTTACATGAACCGGGGCGAGTTACCAGATGATGAAACGTTGGCCAGACAGGTAATCCGGCGTTCCAAGTCCATGACCATACTCAACGGGGAGTTACATCGTTATAGTGTTTCAGGAGCAATTCAGCGTTGTGTTTCTCCTCAAGAGGGTTGTGAGATTTTGCGCGAAATTCATGAAGGGGACTGCGGTCACCATGCCGGTTCAAAGTCTTTGGTGGCTAAAGCTTTTCGCCATGGTTTTTACTGGTTGACGGCGCATGCTGATGCGGAAGATTTAGTCAAGAGATGTGATGGATGTCAAAAATTTGCCCGCCATGCGCACGTTCCGGCTCAAGAGTTGCGGATGATTCCAATTACATGGCCGTTTGCAACTTGGGGGCTTGATATGGTTGGACCCTTCAAGCGTTCTAAGGACAAAAAGACCCACCTGTTAGTAGAAGTTGATAAATTCACTAAATGGGTGGAGGCAGAGCCAGTCAGTAAGTGTGATGCAGCCACGGTGGTTCAATTCATCAAGAAGGTGATATTCCGGTTTGGCTTTCCACACAGCATTATCACAGGTAATGGTACTAATCTGTCAAAAGGGGAGATGGAAGAATTCTGTCAATGTGAGCACATCTGGCTTGGTCTAGCGTCGGTGGCTCACCCCCAATCTAATGGTCAAGCAGAGAGGGCAAATCAAGAAATTCTACGGGGTAACAAACCAAGGCTTATGGTTCCCTTAAAGCGGACGCCGGGTTGTTGGGTTGAGGAGCTACCTTCTGTGTTATGGAGCATCAACACCACACCCAATAGGTCTATGGGTTACACACCTTTCTTCATGGTCTATGGAGCGGAGGCGGTTCTTCCTAGTGACATCCGTCACGATTTGCCCCGTGTGGCAGCTTATGTTGAAGCTGATAATGAGAAGGCACGTCAGGATTCTCTGGACCTGTTGGATGAAGAGCGTGATCTTGCAGCAGCATGATCGGGGATTTATCAACAAGATCTCCAACATTATCACAGCCGTCGGGTTAAAACCAGAACCTTTCAAGAAGGTGATTTGGTGCTCCGGCTCATCCAGGATCAGACTAATATGCACAAGTTATCCCCACCTTGGGAAGGACCCTTTGTGGTCAGCAAAAATCTACACAACTGATCTTACTACCTCGTTGATGTTCGAGAGCATGAAGACTCACGTCAATCGGAGGAGGAGACCAAGCGGCCATGGAACATAGCTCTCCTTCGGCCTTACTATACTTGAAGCAATAGGCTCTCCATCTGTACATATTTATGACAGTGTATATATCATATAATAAACCGGAGCGTCCGTTATAAGAGGGGTATCTGTTCTTTTTATATCATGTGTGTGCTTTTACAAGTTAGCTGACAAAGCAGAGTTTTTGTTAATCCGGCTTTAGCAGCTGCATAGATATAAAGAAAATCACTAGGGGGCTTGGTCATATTTGAACTACAGCTACACCTCTTGATCGGTTTTTAAACCATGAAGGGATGTCACTAGGGGGCTTGGTTGTCCTCACACCATAGCTACACCTCTTGATAGGCATTTAAGCCACAAAGGGAGAAATTTATGGAGCCAAAGAGAGTGTTGTACAAAGTACAGACTCAAACATGGGCACACACTGAGCATCGCTCATAAAGTTACTTGGGGGCTCTTTTTGCAAAGCAAAAAAGAGTTTGAAAGGACCCTTGTAATTGGCTATCAAGCCACGGCTTGGAAGCCTGGTGTATTCACCTAAAAACCCGGGTTAACCTGCCTTCATCAAGTAAGCCACTCCTGTCTAGGTAATCCTGGTATGACCCATCGAACGTTTGACAGGTCAATCTTTTACAGAACCTGAACTTGTCAAAGTTAAAACGATGATTGGTTAATTGGAGGCCCATCTTAAAAGGCTTTGTTAAATGGTTTAACTCAGAGGCCTGGCAGCCCATGAAAAGCCTCGATTTGGAGCCTGGCAGCTCGTAAAAAGCCTTGCATATTTTCCTATTTGAATTTTGTTTGTTGAAAATCATAAGTATTTTTTAGCAAACCGGCGTCCTTGACCTGGCGTTCTTTTCAACTACAAGTTGTTGGCACATGATCAATTATAAACCGTTGTTCATTGACCCGGTCTGGTTTAACTAAATCGCTAGTATTATAAAGAAAATCTGGTAGTTATCCCGGTCCGGTTTAATATATAGACCGGCATTACGAAGATGGAGTTATCAAAGTTCTGGATTGGTATTAACACCTTTGCCGTATACCCGTTTGGTCAACCAATGAGGTATGTTATGTACGTTACTTTTTGTACAAACACTCGATTATTCATCTAGGTATTATATACTTCTTGGACATCATGACACGTCTAGCGGTAAACCGCTAGATACTTTTAAGTTATTGTACCCAGAAACGCAATTCATCATGAGTTATGCATAAATATATCCCAAAGGGTGGCACAGATTGTCACAAAGTATTACGAAACATGCTCGATGGCATGGCAGATAACGGAGTTTCAGCTATCCTATTACATGAAGCTTCAAAGCGGCTCCAATAGTATCATTGTTTTTCACAGTAGCCATATAAACCGGCGACTGGATCAGGACTCTTCATCGCGATGGTTTGACAATTGAGGGTCAGTTGGTGTAGGCACTTCTTCATCCCTCCCCAGACGCTGGAAATCGGCCGTTGACCAATCGATTCTAGTTAACACTTGGAACACTGCTTCCTCATGGATAAGATTGGAAGGGTTAATATCAGGGGCATAAGTGTGCTTACGAATCGGAGGCACAAGTTCTTCGACTTCATGGATGTCGGCCGGCTGTCTTTTCCCTTCTGCATCATAAAACGGTTGAAAATGGGACAAATCGGTATCATCAGCCAACTTGTTGGCTGCTGGCCGCATCTGTTTGGTCAGCCGCCAAAGATCATCATTGTTGAAGTTTGAACCGTCTTCTTTAACGCCTGGGTATCCTTTAATGATATCCTCCGCTTCAAGGTCTGGAATCCAGGCTTTGGCTCGAATAAGGGCGGTTAAAGCTCCTGCTCTAGCAGCTGCTCTCTTCAACTCGGCAATACGGGCTGGTAACATGCCCAGCTTCTCAAGGGTCTCCTTAATCAAAGTTGGAGCCAGTTTGTTATAAGCTGCCGTGCTAATAACCCTGAGACCCAGAGTATAGTTGTTCAACCAATGTATATGCCGCTTTGAGCTTAATCCGCATATCTGTACCAACATAAGCGATCCGAGTGCCTGCCGAAGATTTTATCAACATTTTGGTCAGTTATAAGATTCATCGACTAGCACAACACACATAAGCAGACACTTACCAAAGATAGCAGAGGTCATAGCATTGATTTGGCGTTTCAAACCGGCTAGTTCTTCAACCACTGGCTTCAGGGCTGCCTCGGCGTCTATAGCTCTTTTGGTTAAATCGGATTTCTCGGTTTCTCATTCAGCACGCTCTTGGTTGAAGGATTCTTTCAGCTTTTCCATTACGGCCAGGACCTGGGTCAGCTCCTCTTTGGCTTTTGCAGCCTCGGCTTGTTGTGACTTCACATTTTCTTGCAAGTCAGAATTTCGGGCATCTTTGCTTCTCAGTTCAGCCTGCAACATTGAAGGTATATTCAACAAACAACATCTATATGTGCTAAGTATAAAGCATATAACAAGTTATACACTTCAAATTTGGGGGCTAATGCCTATTTGCTCTAGAGTGCTACATTTTATACAAGTCTCCAGAACAATGCAAGCATGGTCCTTGACACTTGGGGGCCAATGTGCATCGATTCTAAAGCGGATGTGCAGATTAAAACCCGGATTAACTTTCTAAAGTTAAACCTGCCTTTGGGGGCTATGCTGCAGCACGTTATCTAATTATTTCAAGATGAGTCTTACCTATTATTAGAGGCTTGCCATTGCAAGGATCAATGATGAGAAGTGTAAAGTGTCACAAAGACCCGGTTTATGATTAATAATCATACAAACGGCCCTTGGGGGCTACTTGGGATAGTACTTCAGTTATAAATCAATCAACAAAGGGAAAGGAATTTACCTCATATCGTTCCTTCATCAAGTTCACCAAGCCGGCTTCATAATTCCGGTTTGAGTGCAGGCGGTTCAAGAAGCCAGAACGAAGCTCATCAGTGTTAAAATGAGCATAGCTTGATAAGTCGCTGCTCCATTTACCTTTATCCCGGGCAGCTTGCTCTTCTTTGGCATTGTGCTGAGCCAAAATGACGGGATGGCCAGGAGAGCTGTGGCCCATTCCAGTAATAATAACATCATCACGTTGGCCTTCAGGATTTTTGGTTGATGATACTGGAATTTCAGCATCTTTCACCGGACTAGCCCGGTTTGGTTCTGCCGGTTCAGTATCAGGCGCGGCAGGCTCATCATCTGTTGGTTCATCGGTATGTTGGCCTTCAAGGGGTGGATCATCAGAAGTAGCTTCAGGATGAGGGCTTTCCTATTCACAAGTCTGTTCCGGTTCGCCTCTTGGTTCTTCTTCTTTGGCAACAGGGTCTTCTGGCGGATTGGTAACCCAAGCTTTCTTGCTAGGTCTGGCTTTGGCCCTGCAAACAGAATAAAAGAGGATTAACATCCTATTCAAAGGATTTATGACGCATTGAAAGGAAAGGTTTTTACAACTTACCCAGCCACAGCTTTCAAAGGAGGGAGTTGAGTGGCTGTCGATTCACCGGAAGATGAAGGAGGTGTCACCTGATAATTTGAATCGGACGGATTAAGAGGCTGTCTGAAATAACCTGCCTTGGGGTAAGAATGCTCATAAGTGGAAGAGACCTCATATCGGTGCTTCTGAACTGGTGTATCAGGTAAACCGGCTGAAGTGACCTGTTGGCCACTATGCCGGGTTGTCCGGCGAGCTTCATGCTGCTGAGTCTTCAAAATAAATGTTGGATCCAAGTGAGCAAGAGGATGAGAAAAGCTTACTTTCGGGACTGCTTGGCGGGATTTTTGTGTTGGCATAGAGTCTGAACCGGAGGAAAGGGTAATTACCTCTACATCATCGGCTTGACTAGCTTCTGCGTCCTCCTGAGGAAGATCATTGTTAATGAGATGCATGAAAAGAGAGCCAAGTGAGTCAAGTTCTACCTCAACTTCTGGATCATCGATATCATCATCAAGCTCCATGTTAATCCGGTCAGCCGTTTTCCATTTTGATGTCCGTTTTACGGCTTTGGTTTTAGGGCGGGATGGCTTGACCACTTTGTCTCCAGTCGGCTTTGCTGCTTTCTCTACGGTTTTCCGTTTCCAGAAGGGGTCATCACCCTACATATAAAGAAGAAGGGTTACAGGTTGCATAAGTTAAAGATATTAGAGATGAAGAGGAAGTATAATGCTTACAGCAGGTGGTTTGTTTTTGGCATAGAAGGGACTCAGACCGGTTTAACTGCAGATCAGTTCCGATTCATTCAGAATCTTCTTTACACCTTCAGTAACTTCTTCCTCAGATAATTGGATGTTGCAATGGAGTTGAGGGTCTCAACCTCGCCGGTATATTCACACATTAAACCGGGACGCCGGCTTAGTGGCAAGATACTCCAGGATATCTAACAGCGTACAAAGTCCACGCCTGTTAAACCATTCACCATAAAGGCCCGGAGTTTGGCGAGTTGAGGAGCGTATTTCGCCCTTTCTGAAGAGCTTAGGCGTTGTGGCATAGGGTGAGTGTTGGATAGTCTGTGATCACGAAAGCTGGGGAGGGGATTTTCATCTTCAGGCAAAGTGTCTCTACAATAAAACCAAGTTTGGTTCCATTCCTTTGGGTGGCTATGATGTTTGGCATGAGGAAATTCAACTTCTTTCCGCTTTTGAATCAAGACACCACCAAGTTCTGTGTTCGGGCCATTTACAAACTCTGTGTGCCGGTTTAAGTGAAAGAAATCCCGAAACAGTTTTGCAGTTGGTTCTTCTTGTAAATATACTTCACAAAAGACCTGGAAGTTGCATAGATTGGAAACCGAGTTGGGACCGATATCTTGCGGATGAAGTTGGAAGCTGGCAAGTACATCTCGATAAAACTTTGACCCTGCCGGTTTGAAGCCACGGCCTATATGGTCAACAAAGACCACCACCTCACCCTGCCTTGGGGTTGGAGGATTTTTTGTTCCTGGAACCCGCCATTTGATTTCAGTTTTCTTAGGCAGGGAGCCGATTCTAACCATCTCATTCAACTAAGTCTCAGTAACCCAGGAACGAGCCCAGTTGCAGGCAGTGAATTGTTTGGCCATTGTCGAACAAACAAAGCTAAAAATGAAAGGCCAGTTTATAAATTACGCATGATTATATGCAAGATACAAGGGAGTAAGAAACATACTGATATGTGAAATGGTGTAAACCGGAGACTAATGCAATAAGGGAAAAAAGGTAATACTAGCACAGGATTACTCAGACACTGTTAAATCGGAGCATAATTATGAAGGTGAAATGCTCCTCCAGTTTATCAGAGGGCTAATGGCATAGACTGCTTAGACAAGGTTGAACCGCGTATGTTGGCGTAAGGAGAAGCAGATCTCACAGGGACATAGAAAAAAAATCTCACAATGACATATGAAATTTTCGGATCTAAGATAAGACAGAAAAGTAAAAATAATTGGATCTAGAAGGGGTGCAGAACCGAAGCAACTTATGAAGGACTAGGTCAGTTCTTTGTGCATAAGGGTTTGTGGTGACAATGGAAGGTTAGCTACGGCAAGGAGTACGTCAGATACGAAGTATTCACCTAAAGGCCATGAAAGAGCAACACCGAAAGCTATGATGAACCTCAAGAACAGCGAAGAACAAGGAAACCATAATGGATCTAAGAAAGAAAGGGGAAAATACTTACTGCGACGGCTGAAGCAGCGGAAGGGCGCTGTGAAACTCTGGTGTGAACAGGGTGATGCAGCGGCCAACGACGAAGCAGAGGCGGAGTTCGAGGATGACGGCGGCGCTCGGGTGCGGGGACGTCGAGAGGAAGAAGAAGAGATGAATGGGTAGCGGAAAGAAAAGAAAAGGGGTCCGCTGTCTCTATTTATAAGGCGAAGAGATGAAACGGCAAGTGCAGGAATCGAGGAGCCCAAAAATGAATAAGTTAATAAGGGTGTCGCCTCGATGGCTGAAGACATATTAAATGAAGGTAATCTTCGACATCAACAGATGGATGACGTCAAGACGGTTTATCATAATCTTGAAGTGTGATGTCACGGCGGTTTACAAGATCGAGGTGAAGATATGAGGGAAGAATTTTTTCTAACTATAGAAGATTGACATGAACGAGTTCAAACCAATCTGGGACCTAATGTTGGGGATATTACTACTGGAGGTAAACCGGCCTTATGTAGCCGGGCTGACTCCTTGAAGATTAGAAGCCCATAAAGATGCAAGGATGATGGCACTTCATGGAGGCCTAAGGCCCAAAGGCGGGTTAAAGCCTGTAAATGTAAATCGACTTAGTCATGTACCTTGTATTGTAAAATAGGAAGGATAGAGACCGGACTGGATACTTTTATGATCCGGCTTCAGGACTCTGTAAACCGGCGGGCGCCAACCTATGTATATAAAGGGACGACCCGGCAGCGGTTTAGGGACAGACAACAACTCGAGAAGCCAGAAAAAGCGGATTCGCTCACTGGCCTTCGAAGCCCTAGCAATACCAGTCACAACTAGACGTAGGCTTTTACCTTCCTCGAAGGGGCCGAACTAGTATAAAATTCCCCGTGTCCCCTTATCCGGTTTAACCCCTTTAAGCTAACCCGTAGCGATGGCTCCACGACTAAGTCCTTTCACAAGGACATCTGCCATGACAAACCCACGACAAATCATCAAAATCACGGAAACCTAACGAATCGCACAAAGTCTTTGGAATCATGGAAACACTAGCACCCAAATCACACAAAGCATAGCATTCATGATCTTTAATTTTAATTTTAATAGTTGCTTCCCACTCATCATAAAGTTTTCTAGGGATAGAAACTTCTAACTCAAGTTTTTCTTCATAAGATTGCATCAAAGCATCAACGATATGTTTGGTAAAAGCTTTATTTTGACTATAAGCATGAGGAGAATTTAGCACAGATTGCAACAAGGAAATACAATCTATCAAAGAGAAATTATCATAATTAAATTTCTTGAAATCCAAAATAGTAGGTTCATTAATATCTAGAGTTTTGATCTCTTCAATCCCACTTTTATCAAATTTAGCATCAAAATCTATAAACTCCGAATTTTTGGAACGCCTTCTAGGTAAAGGTGGATCATATTCAGTCCCATCATTATCAAGATTCATATTGCAAAACAAAGATTTAATAGGGGACACATCAATAACTTTTTGATCTTCATCTTTATTATCATGGAAACTAGAAGAACACACTCTTATAAAGGAATCTTTCTTAGCACGCATCCTAGCGGTTCTTTCTTTGCACTCATCAATGTAAACTCTCATGTCTTTGAGAGACTCATTGATATCATGCTTAGGAGGAATAGATCTAAGTTTCAAAGAATCAACATCAAGAGAAATTCTATCAACGTTCCTAGCCAACTCATCAATCTTAAGCAATTTTTCTTCAATCAAAGCATTGAAATTCTTTTGCAAAGTAATAAATTCTTTAATATTAGATTCAAAATCAGAGGGCATCTTATTATAATTTCCATAAGAATTGTTGTAGGAATTACCATAATGATGAGAGGAATTGCTAGGATAAGGCCTAGGATTAAAGTTTCCTCTATACGCGTTGTTACCAAAATTGTCCCTACCAACAAAATTCACATCCATAGATTCATTATTATTCTCAATAAAAGTAGACAAAGGCATATCATTAGGATCAGAAGAAACACTTTTATTAGCAAATAATTTCATAAGTTCATCCATCTTTCCACTCAAAACATTAATTTCTTCTATCGCATGCACTTTCTTATTAGTAGATCTTTCAGTGTGCCATTGAGAATAATTAACAATAATATTATGTAGGAGTTTAGTAGCTTCTCCTAAAGTGATTTCCATAAAAGTGCCTCCCGCGGCCGAATCTAAAAGATTTCTAGAAGCAAAATTCAATCCGGCATAAAAAATTTGTATAATCATCCACAACTTAAAACCATGTGTTGGGCAATTACGTATCATTAATTTCATCCTCTCCCAAACTTGTGCAACATGTTCATGATCAAGTTGCTTAAAATTCATAATATCGTTTCTAAGAGAGATGATCTTAGCGGGAGGAAAATACTTAGAGATAAAAGCATCTTTGCACTTATTCCAAGAATCAATACTATTTTTAGGCAAAGACGAAAACCAAGCTTTAGCACTATCTCTAAGCGAAAAAGGAAATAGCTTCAATTTAACAATATCATTGTCCACATCTTTCTTCTTTTGCATATCACACAAATCAATGAAGTTATTTAGATGGGTAGCGGCATCTTCACTAGGAAGGCCGGAAAACGGATCTTTCATGACAAGATTCAGCAAGGCAGCATTAATTTCACAAGATTCAGCATCGGCAAGAGGAGCAATCGGAGTGCTAATAAAATCATTGTTGTTGGTATTGGTAAAGTCACGCAATTTAGTGTTATCTTGAGCCATCGTGACAAGCAAGCAATCCAACACACAAGCAAACGAGGAACGGGAAAGAAAAGGCAAATAGAGAAAGAGAGGGAGGATAGAGAGAGAGGGCGAATAAAACGGCAAGGGTGAAGTGGGGGAGAGGAAAACAAGAGGCAAATGGCAAATAATGTAATGCGGGAGATAAGGGTTTGTGATGGGTACTTGGTATGTTGACTTTTGCGTAGACCTCCCCGGCAACAGCGTGAGAAATCCTTCTTGCTACCTCTTGAGCACTGCGTTGGTTTTCCCTTGAAGAGGAAAGGGTGATGCAGCAAAGTAGCGTAAGTATTTCCCTCATTTTTTGAGAACCAAGGTATCAATCTAGTAGGAGGCTACGCGCGAGTCCCTCGCACCTGCACAAAACAAATAAATCCTCGCAACCAACACGATAAGGAGTTGTCAATCCCTACACGGTCACTTACGAGAGTGAGATCTAATAGATATGATAAGATAATATTTTTGGTATTTTTATGATAAAGATGCAAAGTAAAATAAAAGCAAAGAAAATAACTAAGTATTGGAAGATTAATATGATGAAGATAGACCCGGGGGCCATAGGTTTCATTAGTGGCTTCTCTCAAGAGCATAGGTATTTTATGGTGGGTGAACAAATTATTGTTGAGCAATTGACAGAATTGAGCATAGTTATGAGAATATCTAGGTATGATCATGTATATAGGCATCACGTCCAAGACAAGTAGAACGACTCCTACCTGCATCTACTACTATTACTCCACACATCGACCGCTGTCCAGCATGCATCTAGAGTATTAAGTTCATAAGAACGGAGTAACGCCTTAAGCAAGATGACATGATGTAGAGGGATAAACTCATGCAATATGATGAAACCCCCATCTTTTTATCCTCGACGGCAACAATACAATACGTGCCTTGCTGCCCCTACTGTCACTGCGAAAGGACACCACAAGATTGAACCCAAAGCTAAGCACTTCTCCCAGTGCAAGAAAGATCAATCTAGTAGGCCAAACCAAACTGATAATTCGAAGAGACTTGCAAAGATAAGCAATCATACATAAAAGAGTTCAGGGAAGATTCAAATATTGTTCATGGATAAACTTGATCATAAACCTACAATTCATCAATCTCAACAAACACACCGCAAAAGAAGATTACATCGAATAGATCTCCACAAGAGAGGGGGGGAACTTTGTATTGAGATCCAAAAAGAGAGAAGAAGCCATCTAGCTAATAACTATGGACCCGAAGGTCTGAGGTAAACTACTCACACTTCATCGGAGAGGCTATGGTGTTGATGTAGAAGCCCTCTGTGATCGATGCCCCCTCCGGTGGAGCTCCGGAACAGGCCCTGATACGTCTACGTCGTATCTACTTTTCCAAACACTTTTTCCCTTGTTTTGGACTCTAACTTGCATGATTTGAATGGAACTAACCCAGACTGACGATGTTTTCAGCAGAATTGCCATGGTGTTATTTATGTGCAGAAACAAAAGTTCTCGGAATGACCTGAAACTTCACGGAACAACTTTTTGGAAATAATAAAAAATCCTTGCAAAAGATGAAGGCCAGGGGCCCACCACCTGTCCACGAGGGTGGGGGGCGCGCCTGCCCCCCTAGGGCGCGCCCCCTACCTCGTGGGCCCACTGGAGCTCCTCTGACCTCGACTCCAACTCTATATATTTGGTTTCAGAGAGAGAAGAATTCATCGCGTTTTACGATATGGAGCCGCCGCCAAGCCCTAAAACCTCTCGGGAGGGCTGATCTGGAGTCCGTTCGGGGCTCCAGAGAGGGGAATCCGTCGCCATCGTCATCATCAACCATCCTCCATCACCAATTTTATGATGCTCACCGCCGTGCGTGAGTAATTCCATCGTAGGCTTGCTGGACGGTGAGGGGTTGGATGGGATCTATCATGTAATCGAGTTAGTTTTGTTAGTGTTTGATCCCTAGTATCCACTATGTTCTGAGATTGATGTTGCTATGACTTTGCTATGCTTAATGCTTGTCACTAGGGCCCGAGTGCCATGATTTCAGATCTAAACCTATTATGTTTTCATCAATATATGAGAGTTCTTGATCCTATCTTGCAAGTCTATAGTCACTTATTATGTGTTATGATCCGTTAACCCCGAAGTGACAATAACCGGGATACTTACCGGTGATGACCGTAGTTTGAGGAGTTCATGTATTCACTATGTGTTAATGATTTGTTCCGGTACTCTATTAAAAGGAGGCCTTAATATCCCTTAGTTTCCTTTAGGACCCCGCTGCCACGGGAGGGTAGGACAAAAGATGTCATGCAAGTTCTTTTCCATAAGCACGTATGACTATATTCGGAATACATGCCTACATTACATTGATGAACTCGAGCTAGTTCTGTGTCACCCTAGGTTATGATTGTTACATGATGAACCGCATCCGGCATAATTCTCCATCACCGATCCATTGCCTACGAGCTTTCCATATATTGTTCTTCGCTTATTTACTTTTCTGTTGCCATTGCTATCATCACTACAAAATACCAAAAACATTACTTTTAGTACTGTTACCTTTTGCTACTGTTACCACTACTATCATATTACTTTGCTATTAAATACTTTGCTACAGATATTAAGTTTCCAGGTGTGGTTGAATTGACAACTCAACTGCTAATACTTGAGAATATTCTTTGGCTCCCCTTGTGTCGAATCAATAAATTTGGGTTGAATACTCCACCCTCGAAAACTGTTGCGATCCCCTATACTTGTGGGTTATCAGGCCCCAAGATGGGATCTCGTGGATACAGAAAGTTACGGCGGTGGAATTAGGGTTTTGGCTCCATCTCTGATCGTTTGGGGGTACGTAGGTATATATAGGAGGAAGAAGTACGTCGGTGGAGCAACAGGGGGCCCACGAGGGTGGAGGGCGCGCCTGGGGGGTAGGCGTGCCCCCCTACCTCGTGGCTTCCCTGTTGGTTGCTTGACGTAGGGTCCAAGTCTCCTAGATCTTGTTCGTTCCAAAAATCACGTTCCCGAAGGTTTCATTCCGTTTGGACTCTGTTTGATTATATGATGAACTTATTGAGATGAGAAAAGCTTGTATGAACTCGACCTCTCTTGTTTTTGTAAATATGATTAGTTCATCGTTCCTGATTCAGCCTATTATGAATAAACATGTTTGCAATGACAACTAGAGATCATAGTTCTTGTGCCATGCTTGATTAGCTAGGAGCTTATAATGGTTTACCTTGCGTGCCAACATGCTATTAAAATGGTTGTGATGTGGTATGATAGGGTGGTATCCTCCTCTGAATGATTTAAGTGACTTGACTTGGCGCATGTTCACGCATGTAGTTGAAACAAAACCAACATTGCCTTCACGATATTTATGTTCATGGTGGATTATATCCTACTCATGCTTGCATTCGGTGTTGATTAATTTTAATACATGTTCATGACTGTTGTCGCTCTTTAGCTGGTCGCTTCCCAGTCTCTTGCTAGCCTTCACCTGTACTTAGCAGGAATACTGCTTGTGCATCCAACTCCATAAACCCCAAAGTTATTCCATATGAGTCCACCATACCTACCTATATACGGTATCTACCTACCGTTCCAAGTAAATTTGTATGTGCCAAACTCTAAACCTTCAAATAATTATCATATTTTGTATGCTCGAATAGCTCATGTATCAACTAGGGTTGTCCGTATCTTCCATGTTAGGCGGGTTATTCTCAAGAGGAGTGGACTCCGCTCCTCACTCACAAGAAAGTGGTTGGTCACCGGGATGCCCAGTCCCATGCTTTATGCAAATCAAATCAAAATAATTGCAAACAAAACTCCCCCTGGGACTCTTGTTAGTTGGAGGCACTCATTGTTTCGAGCAAGCCATGGATTGATGCTTGTTGGTGGAAGGGGGAGTATAAACTTTACCATTCTTTTTGGGAACCGCCTATAATGTATGTAGCATGGAAGATATTGCCATCTCTTGGTTGTTATGTTGACAATGAAAGTATACCGCTCAAAATATTATTCACCTCTATTTCAAACCCGAGCTCTAGCACCTCTACAAATCCCTGCTTCCCTCTGCGAAGGGCCTATCTATTTACTTTCATGCTGAGTCATCATCCTCTTATTAAAAAGCACCAGTTGGAGAGCACCACTGTCATTTGCATTCATTACTGTTAGTTTACATTGAGTATGACTTGACCGGATCTCTTTTACCATGAATTACAATGTCTAGTCGGTCCTTGATCTTTAAAGGTGCTCTGCATTTATGTTTTGCGGTCTCAGAAAGGGCTAGCAAGATACCATCTTGTTATATCATATTATGATTGTTTTGAGAAAGTGTTGTCATCCGAGATTTATTATTATTGCTCGCTAGTTGATTATGCCATTGATATGAGTAAACTTGAGACCTAAGCGTTATTGTAAATGTGGTTAGTCATAATCTTTGCTGAAAACTTGAATGCTGGCTTTACATATTTACAACAACAAGAGCAAATAGAGTTTGTAAAAGTTTTTATTTATCACTTTCAGTCTATCAACTGAATTGCTTGAGGACAAGCAAAGGTTTAAGCTTGGGGGAGTTGATATGTCTCCATCGTATCTACTTTTCCAAACACTTTTGCCCTTGTTTTGGACTCTAACTTGCATGATTTGAATGGAACTAACCCGGACCGACGTTGTTTTCAGCAGAATTGCCATGGTGTTATTTATGTGCAGAAACAAAAGTTCTCGGAATGACCTGAAACTTCACGGAACAACTTTTCAGAAATAATAAAAAATCCTTACAAAAGATGAAGGCCAGGGGGCCCACCACCTGTCCACGAGGGTGGGGGCGCGCCCCCTACCTTGTGGGCCCACTGGAGCTCCTCCGACCTCGACTCCAACTCTATATATTTGGTTTCAGAGAGAGAAGAATTCATCGCGTTTTACGATATGGAGCCGCCGCCAAGCCCTAAAACCTCTCGGGAGGGCTGATCTGGAGTCCGTTTGGGGCTCCGGAGAGGGGAATCCGTCGCCATCGTCATCATCAACCATCCTCCATCACCAATTTTATGATGCTCACCGCCGTGCGTGAGTAATTCCATCGTAGGCTTGCTGGACGGTGATGGGTTGGATGGGATCTATCATGTAATCGAGTTAGTTTTGTTAGGGTTTGATACCTAGTATCCACTATGTTCTGAGATTGATGTTGCTATGACTTTGCTATGCTTAATGCTTGTCACTAGGGCCCGAGTGCCTTGATTTCAGATCTGAACCTATTATGTTTTCATCAATATATGAGAGTTCTTGATTCTATCTTGCAAGTCTATAGTCACCTATTATGTGTTATGATCCGTTAACCCCGAAGTGACAATAATCGGGATACTTACCGGTGATGACCGTAGTTTGAGGAGTTCATGTATTCACTATGTGTTAATGCTTTGTTCCGGTACTCTATTAAAAGGAGGCCTTAATATCCCTTAGTTTCCGTTAGGACCCCGCTGCCACGGGAGGGTAGGACAAAAGATGTCATGCAAGTTCTTTTCCATAAGCACATATGACTATATTCGGAATACATGCCTACATTACATTGATGAACTGGAGCTAGTTCTGTGTCACCCTAGGTTATGATTGTTACATGATGAACCGCATCCGGCATAATTCTCCATCACCGATCCATTGCCTATGAGCTTTCCATATATTGTTCTTCGCTTATTTACTTTTCCGTTGCCATTGCTATCATCACTACAAAATACCAAAAACATTACTTTTACTACTGTTACCTTTTGCTACCGTTAACACTACTATCATATTACTTTGCTACTAAATACTTTGTTGCAGATATTAAGTTTCCAGGTGTGGTTGAATTGACAACTCAGCTGCTAATACTTGAGAATATTCTTTGGCTCCCCTTGTGTTGAATCAATAAATTTGGGTTGAATACTCTACCCTCGAAAACTGTTGCGATCCCCTATGCTTGTGGGTTATCAGGCCCCAAGATGGGATCACGTGGATACAGAAAGTTACGGCGGTGGAATTAGGGTTTTGGCTTCGTCTCTGATCGTTTGGGGGTACGTAGGTATATATAGGAGGAAGAAATACGTCGGTGGAGCAACAGGGGGCCCACGAGGGTGGAGGGCGCGCCTGGGGGGGGGGGTAGGCGTGCCCCCCTACCTCGTGGCTTCCCTGTTGGTTGCTTGACATAGGGTCCAAGTCTCCTGGATCTTGTTCATTCCAAAAATCACGTTCCCGAAGGTTTCATTCCGTTTGGACTCCGTTTGATATTCCTTTTCTTCGAAACCCTAAAATAGGCAAAAAACAGCAATTGTGCGCTGGGCCTCTGGTTAGTAGGTTAGTCCCAAAAATAATATAAAAGTGGATAGTAAAGCCCAATAATGTCCAAAACAGAAGATAATATAGCATGGAGCAATCAAAAATTATAGATACGTTGGAGACGTATCAGGCAT
The DNA here is from genome assembly GCF_003073215.2 of Triticum urartu. Taxonomy (NCBI): domain Eukaryota; kingdom Viridiplantae; phylum Streptophyta; class Magnoliopsida; order Poales; family Poaceae; genus Triticum; species Triticum urartu. The sequence continues at coordinate 514,084,925 of NC_053028.1, read as the reverse complement.
CTACGTGGCAGCGCGCGACCTCTACACCAACTCGGCAAGCACCTGTGTGGTGGCAGGCAGATCTTCGTGAAGGCTCCACCACCGTGCCAGCCCAGCAGCCAGCCAACGTGGCGCTACGATGCCTCATCAGCTTGGACGCGCGTCAGAGCTAGGCGAGGCGACGACAGCTGGGACGAGCTTCTTTGTCGTCCCCAATTAAGCAAGAGGGGCACGTCGGCAGCGCATTAAATGCATTTGTCCGACGATGCCAGGGGATAGACTCAACCCCTGTACACCTTTCCACCTCTTGTGTGCCACTGTGGCGACCCCTTTTTGTCTATAAAAGAAGGCCCGAGGCGTACTCGAGGGGGATTCGGATCTTTTGGACTAGAGAGCCACCGTAGCTAGTTCAAGAACACAAGAACACCTAAATATACATCAAAGCAGGACTAGGGTTTTATGCATCTCTGCGACCCGAAACAGGGTAAACGATTTGTGTGCTGACCGCCAGGCCCGCTCTTTGCAGAACCCCGTGCCCGCCAACCGTAGAAGGGATCCCAGTGACCCCATAGGTGCATAACCATAAAAGATATTACTCATATAAATAGAACAACCATTATTCTCTGATTTAAATGAATAACCATCTCGCATCAAACAAGATCCAGATATAATGTTCATGCTTAACGCTGGCACCAAATAACAATTATTTAGGTCTAAAACTAACCCCAAAGGTAGATGTAGAGGTCGCGTGCCGACGACGATCACATCGACTTTGGAACCATTTCCCACACGCATCATCACCTCATCCTTAGCCATTCTTCGCTTAATCCATAGCCCCTGTTTCGAGTTGCAAATGTTAGCAACTGAACCAGTATGAAATACCCAGGCACTACTTTGAGCATTAGTAAGGTACACATCAATAACATGTATATCAAATATACCTTTCACTTTGCCATCCTTCTTCTCCGCCAAATACTTGGGGCAGTTCCGCTTCCAGTGACCAGTTCCTCTGCAGTAGAAGCACTCAGTCTCAGGCTTAGGTCCAGACTTGGGTTTCTTCACTTGAGCAGCAACTGGCTTGCTATTCTTCTTGAATTTCCCCTTCTTCCCTTTACCCTTTTTCTTGAAACTGGTGGTCTTGTTGACCATCAACACTTGATGCTCCTTCTTGATTTGTACCTCCGCAGCCTTTAGCATTGCGAAGAGCTCAGGAATCGTCTTATCCGTACCTTGCATATTATAGTTCATCACGAAGCTCTTGTAGCTTGGTGGCAATGATTAAAGAACTTTGTCAATGACACTATCATCGAGAAGATTAACTCCTAGTTGAGTCAAGTGGTTGTGGTACCCAGACATTCTGAGTATATGCTCACTGACAGAACTATTCTCCTCCATCTTGTAGCTATAGAACTTATTGGAGACTTCATCTCTCTCAATCTGGGCATTTGCTTGAAATATTAACTTCAATTCCTGGAACATCTCATATGCTCCATGAAGTTCAAAACATCGTTGAAGTCCCGGTTCTAAGCCGTAAAGCATGGCACACTGAACTATCGAGCAGTCATCAGCTTTGCTCTGCCAGTTGTTCACAACATCTAGCGTTGCTCCTCCAGCGGGTTTGTCAGCTAGCGGTGCTTCCAGGACGTAATTCTTCAGTGCAGCAATGATGATAATCCTCAAGTTACGGGCCCAGTCCGTGTCGTTGCTACCATCATCTTTCAACTTAGCTTTCTCTAGGAACGCATTAAAATTCAACGGAACAACAGCATGGGCCATCTATCTACAACAACATAGACATGCAAAATACTATTAGGTACTAAGTTCATGATAAATTAAAGTTCAATTAATCAAATTACTTAAGAACTCCCACTTAGACAGACATCTCTCTAATCATCTAAGTGATCACGTGATCCGTATCAACTAAACCATGTCCGATCATCACGTGAGATGGAGTAGTTTTCAATGGTGAACATCACTATGTTGATCATATCTACTATATGATTCATGCTCGACCTTTCGGTCTCAGTGTTCCGAGGCCATATATGCATATGCTAGGCTCGTTAAGTTTAACCCGAGTATTCCACGTGTGCAAAACTGGCTTGCACCCGTTGTATGTGAACGTAGAGCTTATCACGCCCGATCATCATGTGGTGTCTCGGCACGACTGAGGGAGTCCTGGATTAGGGGGTCTCCGGACAGCCGGACTATATCCTTTGGCCGGACTGTTGGACTATGAAGATACAAGATTGAAGACTTCGTCCCGTGTCCGGATGGGACTCTCCTTGGCGTGGAAGGCAAGCTTGGCAATACGGATATGTAGATCTCCTTCCTTGTAACCGACTTTGTGTAACCCTAGCCCCCTCCGGTGTCTATATAAACCGGAGGGTTTAGTCCATAGGACGAGAACAATGATACCATAGGCTAGCTTCTAGGGTTTAGCCTCTATGATCTCGTGGTAGATCAACTCTTGTAATACTCATATCATCAAGATCAATCAAGCAGGAAGTAAGGTATTACCTCCATCGAGAGGGCCCGAACCTGGGTAAACATCGTGTCCCCCGCCTCCTGTTACCATCCTCCTTGGACGCACAGTTTGGGACCCCCTACCCGAGATCCGCCGGTTTTGACACCGGCATTGGTGCTTTCATTGAGAGTTCCACTGTGCCATCACCGTAAGGCTTGATGGCTCCTTCGATCATCGGCAACGATGCAGTCCAGGGTGAGATTTTCCTCCCCGGACAGATCTTCGTATTCGGCGGCTTCGCACTGCGGGCCAACTCACTTGGCCATCTGGAGCAGATCGAGAGCTACGCCCCTGGCCATCAGGTTAGGTTCGGAAACTCGAACTACACTGTCGACATCCGCGGAGACTTGATCTTCGACGGATTCGAGCCTATACCAGGTGCGCCGCACGATCACGATGAGCATGATTTAGCTCTGCTGCCGGACAGTGTTCGGGAGATCACACCTGCAACTACTCCGGCCTTCAATCCGAAGAAAATTGCGCCATCCGAGGACGGGTGGATAGACCCCGCCATGGAGGTCGCACTCTCAGTGGAGATAGAGACAGATACTGACTTCACCCCTTACGAGAGCCGTGTTGCCGAAGCACTGGATTCGTCTCCGGCCACGGACTCCGAGCCACCTAGGTCCATGCCTATCGAATCCGTTTGGGCGCCGGTCATAGAGTTCACCTCCGCAGATATCTTTCAACACTCACATTTTGGCAACATGCTAAATTCATTAAGGTCTCTCTCCTTGTCAGGAGAACCTTGGCCGAACTATGTCTGGCTAGAATGGGATGCGGACAACGAAGAAATTCGCTCCCCACCCACCACCCACTTAGTAGCCACTATCGACGATTTAACCGACATGCTCGACTTCGACTCCGAAGACATCGACGGTATGGACGACGATGCAGGAGACGAACAGGAACCACCGCCCACAGGGCGCTGGACCGCCACCTCATCATATGATCTATACATGGTGGACACCCCAAAGAAGGCAATGGCGACGAGACAGCGGAGGATGACCCCTCCAAGAAGCAACCCAAGCGCCGACGTCAGCGGCGCCGCTCTAAGTCCCGCCATAGCAAAAGTAGTGATACCGGCACAAGAGACAATAACACTTCGGATAGTGCCGAAGACGACAACAATCCCCTCCAGCACGATTTAGAGCGGGAGGGTGAACAAGCTAGCCCTCCAGAGCGGGCAGCAGATGAAGAATCGAAGGAGGACAATTACATGCCTCTCTCCGAAGACGAGGTGCGTCTCAGCGACGAAGAATTTATCATGCCTGAGGATCCCGTCGAGCAGGAGCGCTTCAAGTGTCGGCTTATGGCCACAGCAAATAGCTTGAATAAAAAGCAACAACAGCTTCAAGCTGATCAAGATTTGCTAGCAGATAGATGAACCGAATTCCTTGCGGCCGAGGAATACGAACTTGAGCGCCCCTCCAAGAGTTATCCAAAGCGTGGGTTGCTACCTCACCTCGAGGAGGAAGCATTGAAACCTACATCACCAGCGTATGATGCGGCTGACGGGCCACCTTGTGGCCGAGACAGAGAGGCATTTCAGCCCGAAGTCCAGCCCACACCCCGACACCAATCAAACAAAAATGCCAAGGACCAGGGCAACACGCGGGACCTGCGAGACGTATTGGAAAACAAGGCAAAACATGCATGATCGATCTACGGATCACGGGCGCGCGCACCAACACGCGATGATGATCATCACGCCGGATACACTAAAAGCAAATCCAGTCGAGCCGAACATGGCAGACAATACTCGTATGAACCACGTCGTGATATAGCCCGGCACAGAGGCGCCGCACACCCATTATGCTTCACTAATGAAGTAATGGATCACGAATTCCTAGAAGGGTTTAAACCCATAAACATTGAATCATACGATGGTACTATAGACCCCGCGGTATGGATAGAAGACTTCTTCCTCCACATTCACATGGCCCGCGGGGATGACCTACATGCCATCAAGTATCTCCCGCTAAAACTCAAAGGGCCAGCTCGGCATTGGCTCAATAGCTTGCCAGTAAACTCCATCGGAAGTTGGGAGAACCTGGCAGAGGCATTCTTGGACAATTTCCAGGGCACTTATGTGCGACCGCCGGACGCTGACGATTTAAGTCATATAACTCAGTAGCCAGGGGAATCGGCCAAGAAATTCTGGAGCCAGTTCCTAACCAAGAAGAACCAAATTGTCGATTGTCTGGATGCAGAGGCCTTAGCGGCATTTAAGCATAATATCCATGACGAATGGCTCGCCCGGCACCGCGGCCAAGAGAAGCCAAAATCCATGGCAGCCCTCACGACACTTATGACCCGCTTTTGTGCGGGCAAAGACAGTTGGTTGGCTCGTAGTACCAATACAGCAAGCAAACCTGGCATATCAGAAGCCAGTGATAGGAACGGCAAACCATGATGCAACAAACACAAGCGCCGCAAATATGGTGAAAACGCCGAAAATACGACAGTTAATGCCGGGTTTAGGGGCTCAAAGTCCGGTCAGCGGAAAGGGCCACCCAAAAATAAAAATCCGGGTCCATCCAGTCTGGACCGCATACTCAATCGCCAATGCCAAATTCATGGCACCCCACAAATGCCAGCCACCCATACCAACAGAGAATGCTGTGTCTTCAAACAAGCCGGCAAGGCAGGCGCCAAAGACGAAGAGGGGTCTCAAAGCGACGATAGCGAGGAAGAGCCCAGATCACCCAACAGAGGAGGGCAAAAGAAATCCCCCCCCCATATTCAATCGGTGAATGTGGTAAATACCACCCAAATTGCTAACTCGGACTAGATATGAACCCTTAGGGATGGCAACTCAGCGGAACTAGCCGTCCCACAATGTAAACTAGGGCCGGTCACCTTCAACCGCACGGATTGTCATGTTAACGCCAATCAGGGCAATCCAGCCGCACTAATCCTCGACCCAATAGTAAATGGGTTCCACCTCACTCGAGTCCTTATGGACGGAGGTAGCAGTTTAAATCTGCTTTACCAGGACACAGTGCGTAAGATGGGCATCGATCATTCGGCGACCAAACCCACTAAAGCCACTTTTAGAGGCATCATACCAGGTATGGAGGTTAGCTGTACAGGCTCCATTGCCCTTGAGGTAATCTTTGGATCACCAGAAAATTACCGTCTCGAAGAGTTAATCTTCGAAATCGCCCCTTTCCACAGTGATTATCAAGCACTGCTCGGACAAACCGCGTTCGCTCGATTCAACATGGTGCCACATTATGCCTACCGTAAGCTCAAGATGCCCGGTCCGCGCGGCGTCATCACGGTTCATGGCAAGGCCGAACCTTCCTTCGGCACCAACAAATACACCATTTCCTTAGCAGCAGAAACAACGAGCAGCACCTTGCAGCCGAACCTTGAGTCGACGTCCAGGCTCCCGGACACTGTCAAGGGGCTCCGAACTACTTCGCGGAAGGATACCTCGGCTCGTCCAGAGCTCAACAAAACACTCCGGCGAAGGCCATGACAGGCCGAACTCAGCGATTCAACCGCCCTCCGGCACGTAAACATTTCTTATATTTCCTTCGCAGGTTCACCTTTGCACCGACCAGGACGGACTACACGGAGGCAGCTTGAACGTGTTAGGGAATCCTTGGACATTCCCCGCAGTGACCGTCCGGCTATATTACGAATCCGCACAGAACCTCTTCCCCCTGGTCACAGCAGGTTCGGCTATCACAACCCCTTTTTATCACATTACTTGTACCCATACGCATAGATGTATTATTCAAATACAACATGTGGATTTATATGACGTTTACCTGCTGATTATTTCTTATCGAAATCATTTTGTCAAGTGGCATCCGTACACAGTGTATGCCTTAAATATGCCAGGGCTTCATTTTTCCCGTAACACGGCAATAAAAGTCCGAACACCTTCATGGAAGTTTGGCACCCCGAACCTATAGCATTATATGCATCAACTCCGAATCATGTCTTGGGTTAATAGTTGGGTTTGCCCGGCTCCCATGTTTTGGTACCTTACGTTCCGCTATATCGGCTAAGGTAGCACCGGGAGAACTACTATGATTGTGTCCCGGTTCTTCTGGATGAGCACCTCAGTAGAGAAAGCCGAAAACTGACTGTCATGATACGATGAGAGCTGGTCAGCTGTTCGAGCGGTTAAAAAATCTTTAAGGATTTCTCCCGCATAATGCCATAACCAATCGTATTAACAGCTACTCTAGGGGGAATGTTTTTATGTGGTGCAAACGATTTAATAACTATCTTTGTAGCTCCAGAATGTTTCAGTTTATGTTCCTGCCTATTGTCTGGATATACCAAGAGAGATCTACGGTCTAATGAGGCTACTATGAAATATTTACTCATGGGTGGGGCAAGCTCTTGTATTCTGGTTCATGGTTTCTCTTGGCTATATGGTTCATCTGGGGGGGAGATCGAGCTTCAAGAAATTGTGAATGGTCTTATCAATACACAAATGTATAACTCCCCAGGAATTTCAATTGCGCTTATATCCATCACTGTAGGAAGCCTCTTATAAGGCTGATACAGGCTTCGTTCAGTCGACTCTCAGTTGACTGAATCTTCTCAATCACCGCACCCATAAGGGAACAGTGTTCATCAACGATGGAGGCGTCTTGCAATGCCACCAACAAAGCATCTCACACTTCTGGATGGATAGAGGTCGCCGGCGGAACAGGCACGCCCCCTCCAGCCGAAGGAGGCTGCCTTCTTGATTCTGGAGCCGTATAGGTCTCTGGAATCGCATCCGGTGGGGAGCCGAACTCAGGATCGCCCCCGCTGTCAGACCCCATGGGAATCTTTTCCCCCATGTGTCCGGCCCCTGCGGTTTGACCTCCAGGCGCCGCCTTCACAGTTTCTTCCTTTCCTCCTTGGCCGGGGTCCTTCTGGGACGAAGCCTCGGTGTTATGCACCTGTTTGGAGGAAGGGCCTTTGGGGGTGTCCCACACTCCATAGCATTTGAGCTCAGCAGGTCCTCTGATGAGGATTGTTTGGTACGGGACCTCGCCGGACTACAAAAAATATATGCTCAGGTTAAAATAGTAAGCCACGATGAGTCCGGACGCTTAAACGTACTCGGATTTTATATACTTACGAGTTCACCAGGGGTTGGGCCTGGGGATCCCATGCCGGGCCGCTGTCGGCGGCAGTGGACTCCTCCAGAAGAGGAGCCTTTCCCCTTTTGGGCAGTTCGGCCTCCAAGGGTGCGGAGGCCGTCCTCTTCCTTCTTCCTTCGGATATTGTGTCCGAAGTGCCGCGGCGACGAAGGCCGCCCCGGGTCTTTTTGGCCTCCTTCTCGGCCGTCTTCTTCGGCACCTTGTAAGGCGCCGTGACCAGCATCTTCGTCAGAAGTAGGATGGCCGGGTCTTCAGGCAGCGGGGCCGGACAATGGATCTGCTCCGCCTTCTTCGTCCAACCCTGGGAGAGTTGAATAACACGCGTTAAGAGCTTCCTTTGGGTCATGCGGATAGAAAAGTTGGATAAACTCACCGAACTTGCAGGGCAGGACAGTTGGTACCCGCGGTCCTCGGCGGAGTTCGGCCATGATTTGCTGGGCTTGAAAAGCACCTTCCAAATGTCCTTGTGCGGGGAGCCGAAGAACCCTCGCAAGGTTTGGTGCCTGGCCGGATCGAATTCCCATAGATTGCAAGTCTGGTGTTGACAAGGCAGTACCCGGCAGACTAACATCACCTGGACTACGTTGACAAGTTCAATGTTCTTATCTCCCATATCTTTAACGCGCGTCCGGAGCACCGACAGTTCGTTGGACGAGGACCAGTCCAGGCCTTTCTTAACCCAGGATGTAAGCCGCAGATGGGCGCCGGATCGAAACTCGGGAGAGGCGGACCATTCCTTGCCGCACGGCTCAGTGATGTAAAACCACTGCTATTGCCACTCCTTGACAGAATCATTAAAGGTTCCCGTTGGCCATATGACGCTGGGCATCTTGCTCACCATAGCGCCCCCGCACTCGGCATGCTCGCCGCCCACCACCTTGGGCTTCACATTAAAAACCTTCAGCCATAAACCGAAGTGCAGCGAAATGCGGAGAAAAGCCTCACACACGATAATGAATGTCGAGATGTTGAGGAAGGAATTAGGTGACAGATCGTGAAGATCTATCCCATAATAATACATGATGCCACGAACGAACGGGTGGAGGGGAAACCCTAGCCCATGGACAAAGTGAGGGAGGAATACAACCCTCTCGTGGGGTTCCAGAGTGGGGACGATATGTCCCACCGTCAGGAGACGGTGGCTGATTTTCTTGGCCAGATACCCGGCCTCCCGAAGCTTTTTGATATCCTTCTCTCGGACGGTAGATGCCATCCATTTGCCTCCTTCTCCGGATCCGGACATCTTTGGAAGACCTTTTGTGGGCAGAGAAGGTGAACGCTTGGGCGCTGGAGCCTGAGCAGAAGGGAATGAATCGGGAAGAAGGTGTGGGTGAAAAGAGTGAATCCTTGTCCCTTTATAAGGGCGGAAGAGGCGATTCACCTCCCCACTCACCTAGTAAAACCTCTCATTCCCCAAGCGCCGTAATTGATGGCGTGGTTGGATTACCCACATCCGTATTGATGAGAATCCCGTGATAAGGGGACACGATCTCTGCTTCGACAAGACGTGCCAAGGAAACCACCTCGCGATATGTGCAGTAGCTGGTTGAGAAAAACGGTTAGAATAATGACCGGGCCGTGGTATGATGTCATGCTGTCAAACGTGTCAGCAGATTAGATTTGTGGAAATATTATTCTCTCTACGGTGGTATGTGGAACTTGTTTTGCAGAGCCGGACACTATCATTGTGTTCAAAATCTTCTATGGAGTATTCGGAGGAAGAACCCGCCCTGCAATGCCGAAGACAAATCTGTGCGCCAGACTCATCGTCATTGAAGCCTGGTTCAGGGGCTACTGAGGGAGTCCTAGATTAGGGGGTCTCTGGATAGCCGGACTATATCCTTTGGCCGGACTGTTGGACTATGAAGATACAAGATTGAAGACTTCGTCCCGTGTCCGGATGGGACTCTCCTTGGCATGGAAGGCAAGCTTGGCAATACGGATATGTAGATCTCCTTCCTTGTAACCGACTCTGTGTAACCCTAGCCCCCTCCGGTGTCTATATAAACCGGAGGGTTTAGTCCGTAGGACGGGAACAATGATACCATAGGCTAGCTTCTAGGGTTTAGCCTCTACTATCTTGTGGTAGATCAACTCTTGTAATACTCATATCATCAAGATCAATCAAGCAAGAAGTAGGGTATTACCTCCATCGAGAGGGCCCGAACCTGGGTAAACATCGTGTCCCCCACCTCCTGTTACCATCCGCCTTAGACGCACAGTTCGGGACCCCCTACCCGAGATCCGCCGGTTTTGACACCGACAACGACGAACTATAGCAACGGTGCATACTCAGGGAGAACACTTGTACCTTGAAATTTAGTGAGAGATCATCTTATAATGCTACCATCGAACTAAGCATAATAAGATGCATAAAGGATAAACATCACATGCAATCAATATAAGTGATATGATATGGCCATCATCATCTTGTGCCTTTGATCTCCATCTCCAAAGCACCGTCATGATCACCATCGTCACCGGCTTGACACCTTGATCTCCATCGAAGCATCATTGTCGTCTCGCCAACTATTGCTTCTATGACTATCTCTACCGCTTAGTGATAAAGTAAAGCAATTACATGGCAATTGCATTTCATACAATAAAGTGACAACCATATGGCTCCTGCCAGTTGCCGATAACTGTGTTACAAAACATGATCATCTCATACAATAAAATTTAGCATCATGTCTTGACCATATCACATTACAACATGTCGTGCAAAAGCAAGTTAGACGTCCTCTACTTTGTTGTTGCTAGTTTTACGTGGCTGCTACGGGCTGAGAAAGAACCATTCTTACCTACGCATCAAAAACCACAACATGGTATAGTGATTGCTTTTTGATCTTTAGAAAGAACCATATTCATTGAATCCGATTCAACTAAAGCTGGAGAAACAGACACCCACTAGCCACCTGTGTGCGAAGCACGTCAGTAGAACCAGTCTCGCGTAAGTGTATGCGTAATGTCGGTCTGGGCCGCTTCATCCAACAATGCCGCTGAATCAAGAATCAACTAGTGACAGCAAGCAATATGTATATACCCACGCCCACAACTCCTTTGTGTTCTACTCGTGCATATAACATCTACGCATAAACCTGGCTCGGATGCCACTGTTGGGTAACGCGGTAATTTCAAAAAAAATCCTACGCACACGCAAGATCATGGTGATGCATAGCAATGGGACGGAAGAGTGTTGTCCACGTACCCTCGTAGACCGGAAGCGGAAGCGTTATGACAACGCGGTTGATGTAGTCGTACGTCTTCACGATCGACCGATCCTAGCACCGAAGGTACGACAGCTCCACGCTCTGCACATGTTTGGCTCGGTGACGTCCCACGAACTCACGACCTAGTAGAGTGTCGAGGGAGAGCTTCGTTATCATGACGGCGTAATGACGGTGATGATGATACTACCGGAACAGGGCTTCGCCTAAGCACCGCTATGATATGAATGAGGTGGATTATGGTGGAGGGGGCACCGCACACGACTGGAAACAATCAACTTGTGTGTCCTAGGGTGCCCCCTGCCCCCGTATATAAAGGAGCAAGGGGGGAGGCCGGACGGCCTAGGGGCACGCCAAGGAGAGGTGGAGTCCTCCTCCTAGTAGGAGTAGGACTCCCCTTTTCCTAGTCCAACTAGGAAGGGGGAAGGGGAAAGGAAGGAGAGGAGAGAGGGAGGAAAGAGGGGGCACCCCCCTCCTTGTCCAATTCGGACTCCCAAGGGGGTACAGATCTAGGCCCCTCCTCTCTCTCTCTCACAAGGCCCATGTAGGCCCATTAGTTCCCCCGGGGGTTCTGATAACCCCCCGGCACTCCGATAAATATCCAGTGACCCCCGGAACTCATCCGGTGTCCGAATATAGTCGTCCAATATATCGATCTTTATGTCTCGACCATTTCGAGACTCATCGTCATGTCCGTGATCACATCCGGGACTCCGAACTATCTTCAGTACATCAAAACACATAAACTCATAATACCGATCATCACTGAACGTTAAGCATGCGGACCTACGGGTTCAAGAACTATGTAGACATGACCGAGACACGCCTCCAGTTAATAACCAATAGCGGAACCTGGATGCTCATATTGGTTCCTACATATTCTACGAAGATCTTTATCGGTCAAACTCCATAACGATATATGTTGTTCCCTTTGTCATCGGTATGTTACTTTCCCGAGATTTGATCGTGGTATCTCAATACCTAGTTCAATCTCGTTACCGGCAAGTCTCTTTACTCGTTCCGTAATGCTACATCCCGTAACTAACTCATTACCTACATTGCTTGCAAGGCTTATAGTGATGTACATTACCGAGAGGGCCCAGAGATACCTCTCTGACAATCAGAGTGACAAATCCTAATCTCGATCTATGCCAACTAAAGAAACACCATCGGAGACACCTATAGAGCACCCAGTTACATTGTGACGTTTGGTAGCACACAAAGTGTTCCTTCGGTATTCGGGAGTTGCATGATCTCATAGTCATAGGAACATGTATAAGTTATGGAGAAAGCAATAGCAACAAACTAAATGATCAACGTGCTAAGCTAACAGATGGGTCAAGTCAATCACATCATTCTCTAATGATGTGATCCCGTTAATCAAATGACAACTCTTGTCTATGGTTAGGAAACATAATCATCATTGATTCAACGAGCTAGTCAAGTAGAGGCAAACTAGTGACACTCTGTTTGTCTATGTATTCACACATGTACTAAGTTTCCGGTTAATACAATTCTAGCATGAATAATAAACATTTATCATGATATAAGGAAATATAAATAACAACTTTATTATTGCCTCTAGGGCATATTTCCTTCACTTTGTGTTGGTTGAATAGATGAATCTGAGATTGTGTGATGCATATCGTATAATCATACCCACAGATACTTGAGGTGACATTGGAGTATCTATGTAACATTAGGGTTTTGGTTGATTTGTGTCTTAAGGTGTTATTCTAGTACGAACACTAGGATAGATTGGACGGAAAGAATAGTTTCATGTTATTTTACTACGGACTCTTGAATAGATCGATCAGAAAGGATAACTTTGAGGTGGTTTCGTACCCTACAATAATCTCTTCGTTTGTTCTCTGCTATTAATGACTTTGGAGTGACTCTTTGTTGCATGTTGAGGGATAGTTATATGATCCAATTATGTTATTATTGTTGAGAGAACTTGCACTAGCGAAAGTGTGAACCCTAGACCTTGTTTCAATGCATTGCAATACCATTTTCGCTCACTTTTATCATTAGTTACCTTGCTGTTTTTATAATTTCAGATTACAAAAACATATATCTACCATCCATATTGCACTTGTATCACCATCTCTTCGCCGAAGTGGTCCACCAATACAATTTAGCATTGTATTGGGTGTGTTGAGGACACAAGAGACTCTTTGTTATTTGGTTGCAGGGTTGTGATGACCTACAAGTATAGGGGATCTATCGTAGTCCTTTCGATAAGTAAGAGTGTCGAACCCAACGAGGAGCAGAAAGAAATGATAAGCGGTTTTCAGCAAGGTATTCTCTGCAAGTACTGAAATAAGTGGTAACAAATAGTTTTGTGACGGGATAATTTGTAACGAGCAACAAGTAACAAAAGTAAATAAAGTGCAGCAAGGTGGCCCAATCCTTTTGTAGCAAAGGACAAGCCGGAACAAACTCCTATAATAGGAAAAGCGCTCCTGAGGACACATGGGAATATCGTCAAGCTAGTTTTCATCACGTTCATATGATTCGCGTTCGATACTTTGATAATTTGGTATGTGGGTGGACCGGTGCTTGGGTGATGTCCTTACTTGAACAAGCATCCCACTTATGATTAACCTCTATTGCAAGAATCCGCAACTACAACAAAAGTATTAAGGTAAACCTAACCATAGCATGAAACATATGGATCCAAATCAGCCCCTTACAAAGCAACGCATAAACTAGGGTTTAAGCTTCTGTCACTCTAGCAACCCATCATCTACTTATTACTTCCCAATGCCTTCCTCTAGGCCCAAATAATGGTGAAGTGTTATGTAGTCGACGTTCACATAACACCACTACAAGCTAGACAACATACATCTTATCAAAATATCAAACGAATACCAAATTCACATGACTACTAATAGCAAGACTTCTCCCTTGTGCTCAGGAACAAACGTAATTACTCACAAAGCATATTCATGTTCATAATCAGAGGGGTAATAATATGCATATAGGATCTGAACATATGATCTTCCACCAAATAAACCAACTAGCATCAACTACAAGGAGTAATCAACACTACTAGCAACCTACTAGCACCAATCATGGACTTTGAGACAAGAATTGGATACAAGAGATGAACTAGGGTTTGGAGATGAGATGGTGCTGGTGAAGATGTTTATGGAGATTGCCCTCTCCCGATGACAGGAGCATTGCTGATGACGATGGTGATGATTTCCCCCTCCCGGAGGGAAGTTTCCCCGGCAGAACAGCTCTACCGGAGCTCTAGATTGGATCCGCCAAGGTTCCGCCTCGTGGCGGCGGTGTCTCGTCCCGAAAAGTTCCTTCTGATTTTTTTCACATCGAAAGACTTCATATAGGAGAAGATGGACGTCGAAGAGCCACCAGGGGGCCCACGAGGTAGGGGGGGCGCGCCCTAGGGGGGGCCCACCCTCGTGAGAAGGGTGTGGGCCCCCTGGCCTTCATCTTTGGCGAGGATTTTTCTTTATTTATTTTAAGATGTTCCGTGAAGTTTCAGGACTTTTGGAGTTGTGCAGAATAGGTCCCTAATATTTGCTCCTTTTCCAGCCCAGAATTCCAGCTGCCGGCATTCTCCCTCCTTATGTAAACCATGTAAAATAAGAGAGAATAGCCATAAGTATTGTGACATAAAGTGAAATAACAGTCCATAATGCAATAAATATCGATATAAAAGCATGATGCAAAATGGATGTATCAACTCCCCCAAGCTTAGACCTCGCTTGTCCTCAAGCGAAAAGCCGATAACAATAAATATGTCCTCATGTTTAGAGGTAGAGGCATCGATAAAAATAAAATACGGACATGAAGGCATCATGATTATTCTCATAACAGCAACATATATAGATTTTGTCATATGATTACTTATGTTCGAGTGATGATCTATTCACAATGCAAAAGTATAAATCATAAACCTTATTGGGCTCCGACAAACTATAATCTCAGTCATTGAAGTAATTGCAATTTATCATAACATCGGAAAGAGTCTATGTCAGAGCTAAAAAAGCAAGTCCACATACTCAACTATCATTTAGTCCTCCATAATTGCTAACACTCATGCAATACTTGTGGTTACGAAGTTTTAATCGAACACAGAGAAAGATAGGGGCTTATAGTTTTGCCCCACAACCTTTTACCTCAAGGGTAATGTCAACAATAATGGTTCATGCTCCCCTACATCCAATTAGATATATATATATCACGTTCTTTCCAACATGCTGAGCTTGCCAAAGGATAAAATGAAAAAGAAAAGGTGAAGATCACCATGACTCTTGCATAAGGTAGAAGGTAATAACAAAGGATAGGCCCTTCGCAGAGGGAAGCAGAGGTTGTCATGCGCTTTTATGGTTGGATGCACAAAATCTCAATGCGAAAGAACGTCACTTTATATTGCCCCTTGTGATATGAACCTTTATTATGCAGTCCGTCGCTTTTATTACTTCCACATCACAAGATCGTATAAAGCTTATTTCTCCCACACCAATCAATCATACATATTTAGAGCAATTTTTATTGATTTGCACCGATGACAACTTACTTGAAGGATCTTACTCAATCCATAGGTAGATATGGTGGACTCTGATGGCAAAACTGGTTTAAGGGTATTTGGAAGCACAAGTAGTATTTCTACTTGGTGCTGAGAATTTGGCTAGCATGAGGAGGAAAGGCAAGCTCAACAAGTTAGAGGATCCATGACAACATACTTTATCATGCCATAAACTATATTCTACCAGATCAAGATACTACTAATAGGATCGAACTAAGAAAAATGGTAAAGATAGGAGTTGTGATTGTGATACGATACCAGGGCACCTCCCCCAAGCTTGGCAGTTGCCAAGGGGAGTGCCCATACCCATGTGATTATATCTCCTTGGTTGGTGAAGAAGGTGGTGGTGATGGATAATCGCACATCGAGCGTAAGAGGTCCTCCAGCTTGCGAATAATGCCCTTGAGTGCGAAAATATGCTCCTTCAACAAAATATTTTCTTGTGTGAGATACTTGTTTTGTATACGAGCTAACTCAATCATCTTGAAAGCTTCGATCTCAGTTGGGGTAAGAAGGTTATGATCAATTTGGAGGGTGTCCTTTGCTGCTGGAGCTTGATCCTCCGTGGCCTTCTTGATCCTTTCATCTTTGTTGACCCTCGTGGGTTCTTCCCTCTTCAGATCTATCTTCATTAGCCAAGCATCGTTGTCACCATTGTTGGAGGAGGGAGACGACATGATGCCTAGCCTGGAAAACCCGGACAGAAAACAGCTCGAAACAATAACAAATGAGGTTTGCGTGATACGGGAGTCAAAACCTTCGGGGGGTTATATAATGAATTTTTACCGACCAAAATACGTAACGTGCAAGAAAACGGAGTCCGGAAGGCACACGAGGTTCTCACGAGGTAGGGGGCGCGCCCAGGGGGTAGGGCGCGCCCACCACCCTCGTGGGGCCCTCGTGTCCTTCCCGGACTGCTACTTATTTTTCTATTTTTCTAAATATTCCAAAACGGAGAAATATTGCCTTAAAAATTGTTTTGGAGTCGGTTTACTTACCGTACCACATACCTATTCATTTTCGGAGTCTGAAACGTTCCGGAAAGTGTCCCTTATGTATTCCTCCGGGGTTACAGTTTCGATAATATTGGTTTCAATATTTATGGGATTACCTGAGATATAATGTTTGATTCTTTGACCGTTTACCACCTTCGGATTTGTGCCCTCGAAGTTGTTGATTTTTATGGCACCGGAACGATAGACCTCTTCGATATTATAGGGGCCTTCCCATTTAGAGAGAAGTTTTCCTACAAAAAATCTTAAAGGAGAGTTGTATAGCAATACATAATCACCTACATTAAACTCACGTTTTTGTATCCTTTTGTCATGCCATCTTTTAACTTTTTCTTTAAACAACTTGGCATTTTCATAAGCTTGGGTTCTCCATTCATCAAGTGAGCTAATATCAAATAACCTCTTCTCACCGGAAAGTTTAAAATCATAGTTGAGCTCTTTAATAGCCCAATATGCCTTATGTTCTAGTTCGAGAGGTAAGTGACATGCTTTTCCATAAACCATTTTATACGGAGACATACCCATAGGATTTTTATATGCAGTTCTATAAGCCCATAATGCATCATCAAGTTTTTTGGACCAATTCTTTCTAGACCTATTAACAGTCTTTTGCAAAATTAATTTGAGCTCTCTATTGCTCAACTCTACTTGACCACTAGACTGTGGGTGATAAGGAGATGCAATTCTATGATTAACATCATATTTAGCAAGCATTTTACGGAAAGCACCATGAATAAAATGTGAGCCACCATCAGTCATTAAATATCTAGGGACTCCAAACCTTGGAAAAACAACTTCTTTAAGCATTTTAATAGAAGTGTTATGATCAGCACTACTAGTTGGAATAGCTTCTACCCACTTAGTAACGTAATCAACAGCAACTAGAATATGTGTGTATCCATTAGAGGCAGGAAAAGGTCCCATATAATCAAAGCCCCAAACATCAAACGGTTCAATAACAAGAGAATAATTCATAGGCATTTCTTGACGTCTACTAATATTACCAATTCTTTGACATTCATCACAAGACAAGACAAACTTACGGGCATCCTTGAAGAGAGTAGGCCAATAAAAACCAGATTGCAATACCTTATGTGCAGTTCTATCTCCAGCGTGGTGTCCTCCATAAGACTCGGAATGACACTTGCATAGGATCTGTTCCTGTTCATGCTCGGGTACACAACGTCTAATAACACCATCTACTCCTTCTTTATAAAGATGTGGGTCATCCCAAAAGTAATGTCTCAAGTCGTAGAAAAACTTTTTCTTTTGTTGGTATGTGAAGCTAGGTGGTATAAACTTAGCAACAATATAATTAGCATAATCAGCATACCATGGAGTACTACGAGAAGTAATTATAACATTTAATTGTTCATCAGGAAAGCTATCAATAATAGGTAGTGGGTCATCAAGAATATTTTCTAACCTAGACTAGTTGTCTGCAACGGGGTTCTCAGCTCCCTTTCTATCAACAATATGCAAATCAAATTCTTGTAGCAAGAGAACCCATCTAATAAGTCTAGGTTTAGCATCTTTCTTTTTCATAAGATATTTAATAGCAGTATGATCTGTTTGAATAGTTACTTTAGAATCAACAATATAAGATCTAAACTTATCACAAGCAAATACAACTGCTAAAAGCTCTCTTTCAGTAGTAGCATAATTTCTTTGAGCATTGTCTAGAGTCTTACTAGCATAATGAATAAAATTTAATTTCTTATCAACTCTTTGTCCTAGAACAGCACCTACAGCATAATCACTAGTATCACACATAATTTCAAAGGGTAAATTCCAATCAGGTGGCTGAACAACAGGTGCAGAGACTAATGCTTTCTTAAGTATTTCAAATGCTTCTACACAATCATCATCAAAGACAAATGGTATATCTTTTTGCAATAAATTAGTCAGAGGCCGAGAAATTTTTGAGAAGTCCTTAATGAACCTCCTATAAAATCCAGCGTGACCAAGGAAACTTCTTATACCTTTGATGTCCTTGGGACATGGCATCTTTTCAATCGCATCAACCTTGGCTTTATCAACTTCAATACCTCTTTCAGAAACTTTATGCCCCAAGACAATACCTTCATTAACCATAAAGTGGCACTTTTCCCAATTCAAGACAAGATTAGTTTCTTCACATCTCTGCAAAACTCGATCAAGATTGCTCAAGCAATCATCAAAAGAGGAACCATAGACGGAAAAATCGTCCATGAAAACCTCACAAATCTTTTCACAAAAGTCAGAGAATATAGCCATCATGCATCTTTCAAAGGTAGCAGGTGCATTACATAAACCAAAAGGCATACGTCTATAAGCAAAAGTACCAAAAGGGCATGTAAAAGTAGTCTTTGATTGATCTCTAGCCGACACAGGTATTTGAGAGAAACCAAATAACCATCTAGAAAGCAATAGTGTGTATGTTTGCATAATCTTTCTAGCATTTGATCAATAAAAGGTAAGGGGTAATGATCTTTCTTAGTAGCTTTATTTAATTTGCGGAATTCAATTACCATCCTATAACCTGTGATAATTCTTTGTGGAATCAATTCATATTTAACATTAGGAACAACAGTAATACCTCCCTTCTTAGGGACACAATGGACAGGACTTACCCACTCACTTTCAGCAACGGGATAGATTATACCTGCCTCCAGAAGCTTTAGTATTTCTTTTCTTACCACTTCTTTCATTTTAGGATTCAAACGTCGTTGAGGATCACGAACTGGTTTGGCATCTGCTTCCAAATTTATTTTATGTTGACATAGAGTGGGACTAATGCCCTTAAGATCATCAAGAGTATATCCAATAGCAGCTCGGTGCTTCTTCAGAGTTTTCAATAATCTTTCTTCTTCATGCTCTGAAAGGTTAGCACTAATAATAACAGGATATATCTTCTTTTCATCAAGATAAGCATATTTAAGATTATCAGGCAAAGGTTTAAGCTCAAACACGGGATCACCCTTGGGTGGAGGAGGATCCCCTAAAATTTCAACAGGCAAATTGTGTTGCAGAATAGGTTCCTGTTTAAAGAATACTTCATCTATTTCCGTTCTTTCATTCATGAACATATCATTTTCATGGTCTAGCAGATAATGTTCTAAAGGATCACTAGGAGGTACGGCAATAGAAGAAAGACCAATAATTTCATCCTTACTAGGTAATTCTTCCTCACGATGTTGTTTACTAAATTTAGAGAAATTAAACTCATGAACCATATCATCCAAGCCAACAGTAACAACATTCTTTGTGCAATCTATGGTAGCATTGACAGTATTTAAGAAGGGTCTACCAAATATAATGGGACAAAATCTATCTTGTGGGGAACCAAGAACAAGAAAATCAGCAGGATATTTAGTTTTCCCACACAAGACTTCAACATCTCTAACAATCCCAATTGGTGAAATAGTATCTCTATTGGCAAGTTTAATTGTGACATCAATACCTTCTAACTCAGCAGGTGCAATTTCATTCTTAATTTCTTCGTATAAAGTATGCGGTATAACACTAGCACTTGCACCCATATCACATAAGCCATGATAACAATGATCTCCTATTTTAACAGAAATAACAGGCACGCCTACCACAGGTCTATGTTTATCTTTATCACAAGGTTTAGCAATTCTAGCAGTTTCACCTTCGAACTGAATAACATGCCCATCAATATTATTAGACAAGAGATCTTTAACAATAGCAATATTAGGTTCTACTTTAACTTGCTTAGGAGGTGTATAAGTTCTAATATTGCTTTTATGAACAACAGTTTAAGCTTTAGCATGATCCTTTATTCTAACAGGGAAAGGTGGTTTCTCAATATAAGAAGTAGGAACAATAGGATCATTATAAGTGACAGTCTTTTCTTTAATTTTAATAGGTGCAGCTACTTTTACTTCTATGGGAGGATGATATTTAAACCACTTCTCCTTAGGGAGATCAACATAAGTAGCAAAAGATTCACAGAAAGAAGCTACTATCTCAGAGTCAAGTCCATATTTAGTGCTAAACTTACGAAAAATATCGGTATCCATAAAAGATTTAACACAATCAAACTTAGGTGTCATACCTGACTCCTTACCTTCGTCGAGGTCCCAATCTTCAGAGTTGCGTTTAATTCTATCCAATAAATTCCATCTGAATTCAATAGTCTTCATCATAAAAGAGCCAGCACAAGAAGTATCGAGCATGGTGCGATTGTTATCAGAAAGCCGAGCATATAGATTTTGAATAATCATTTCTCTGGAGAGCTCATGATTGGGGCATGAATATAACATTTATTTAAGCCTCCCCCAAGCTTGAGCGATGCTTTCTCCTTCGCGAGGCCAGAAATTATATATATAATTGCGATCACGATGAACAAGATGCATAGGGTAATACTTTTGATGAAATTCCAACTTCAATCTTTTATAGTCCCAGAATCTCATATCATCACATAGCATATACCATATCAATGCGTCTCCCTTCAAAGATAAAGGGAAGACCTTCTTCTTAGCAACATCATTGGGTATACCTGCAAGGTTAAATAATCCACAAACTTCATCCACATATATTAAGTGCTCATCAGGATGCTTTGTTTCATCTCCTGTAAAAGGGTTAGCTAGCAGTTTTTCCATCATACTCGAAGGAAATTCAAAAGGAGTTTCATTTTCAATAAGTTCAGTAGGTTGAGGAGCAACTCTTTGCTCTACTGGACAGGGTGAAGATACCCCGAACAAGCCCGTCAGAGAATTACTTTCCATTGTAACAAGTGACAATAAATTTCAGCACACTATGGCCCTGTTTGGTTCTGCTGTGGATTTCTAAAAGCAGTTGTGAAAAATCTGCTGTGGAAAAATAGCTGTGAAAAATCTGATGTGAAAAAGATGTATGTCATTTGACAAACCAGCTGATACAGCTTTTTCAGATTTTGGCCCGCAGCGGAATCAGATTTTGAAAAGCATGTCCTAGGCTGCTTCTACTTTTGGTTCAGATTTTGGCAGCAGATTTCTGAAATCGGATTCTGCTGGGTTCGCCCTTTGGTTCAGATTCTATTGCGCGACAGCGGAATCCGTTGATAAAAGCTAAACCAAACAGGGCCTATATAAATTTTTCCTTACCAAATTCCACCTACCAAAGGCGCTACACTCCCCGGCAATGGCGCTAGAAAAGAGTCTTGATGACCCACAAGTATAGGGGATCTATCGTAGTCCTTTCGATAAGTAAGAGTGTCGAACCCAACGAGGAGCAGAAAGAAATGATAAGCGGTTTTCAGCAAGGTATTCTCTGCAAGTACTGAAATAAGTGGTAACAGATAGTTTTGTGACGGGATAATTTGTAACGAGCAACAAGTAACAAAAGTAAATAAAGTGCAGCAAGGTGGCCCAATCCTTTTGTAGCAAAGTACAAGCCAGAACAAACTCTTATAATAGGAAAAGCGCTCCCGAGGACACATGGGAATATCGTCAAGCTAGTTTTCATCACGTTCATATGATTCGCATTCGATACTTTGATAATTTGATATGTGGGTGGACCGGTGCTTGGGTGTTGTCCTTACTTGAACAAGCATCCCACTTATGATTAACCTCTATTGCAAGTATCCGCAACTACAACAAAAGTATTAAGGTAAACCTAACCATAGCATGAAACATATGGATCCAAATCAGCCCCTTACGAAGCAACGCATAAACTAGGGTTTAAGCTTCTGTCACTCTAGCAACCCATCATCACTTATTACTTCCCAATGCCTTCCTCTAGGCCCAAATAATGGTGAAGTGTTATGTAGTTGACGTTCAAATAACACCACTAGAGGGTAGACAACATACATCTTATCAAAATTTCAAACGAATACCAAATTCACATGACTACTAATAGCAAGACTTCTCCCTTGTCCTCAGGAACAAATGTAATTACTCAGAAAGCATATTCATGTTCATAATCAGAGGGGTAATAATATGCATATAGGATCTGAACATATGATCTTCCACCAAATAAACCAACTAGCATCAACTACAAGGAGTAATCGACACTACTAGCAACCTACTAGCACCAATCCCGGACTTTGAGACAAGAATTGGATACAAGAGATGAACTAGGGTTTGGAGATGAGATGGTGCCGGTGAAGATGTTGATGGAGATTGCCCTCTCCCGATGAGAGGAGCGTTGGTGATGACGATGGTGATGATTTCCCCCTCCCGGAGGGAAGTTTCCCTGGCAGAACAGCTCTGCCGGAGCTCTGGATTGGATCCACCAAGGTTCCGCCTCATGGCGGCGGAGTCTCGTCCCGAAAAGTTCCTTCTGATTTTTTTCTCATCAAAAGATTTCATATAGGAGAAGATGGACGTCGGAGAGCCACCAGGGGGCCCACGAGGTAGGGGGGCGCCCCCCACCCTCGTGAGAAGGGTGTGAGCCCCCTGGCCTTCATCTTTGGCGAGGATTTTTCTTTATTTATTTTAAGATGTTCCGTGAAGTTTCAGGACTTTTGGAGTTGCGCAGAATAGGTCTCTAATATTTGCTCCTTTTCCAGCCCAGAATTCCAGCTGCCGGCATCCTCCCTTCTTATGTAAACCTTGTAAAATAAGAGAGAATAGCCATAAGTATTGTGACATAAAGTGAAATAACAGTCCATAATGCAATAAATATCGATATAAAAGCATGATGCAAAATGACGTATCAGGTTGTTTGAGAGAGACCATCTTCATCCTACGCCTCCGACGGATTGGTAAACCTTAGGTCATCCACTTGAGGGAAATTTGCTACTGTCCTACAAACCTCTGCACTTGGAGGTCCAACAACGTCTACAAGAAGAAGGTTGTGTAGTAGACATCAGGCAGCACCTCGGTCTTACAAATATTTGGCAAATCCAACAAGATGAAGCCGATGGGTTATCTCACATGAGCACCACTAGGAGAACATAGTGAGCGCACCTCAAGCTAACCGTCGCCATTCTAATGCACATAATTGACAACCACAATAATAGATCTGGCTACCTGCAAAGGCCACAAAAGTTCACTGATTCCTTTGTGCCGGTGGGATTGACGTCAAAAAGAAGTTTGAGATAGAACAACATTACTCTTAGGCAGCGGAGTAGGCACAAAAATTCAACACCTTAGACCTAAGACAATATGAAACAAGACCAATGGTTTCCACATGTCCCTTTAACACAACATGAAAACAAGGGGGGAGGTATCAAGCGACTTGACAATGAGATGACGGTTGAGATAGGAGGGAGAGCTTCAGATGAGGGAGGCAAACTATGGTTATTTGATCATATGTCAAAATGCAATCAACTAATTTGACATATCGTTCTGAAAGTTATGTTATGAGAAGTACAATGGATCAAATAGATTTCAAGTCAGACAATTCATTCCAATTCATTGCTCTTCCAATCAACTTTCAGTAAAATATGCTGGGTTGAAGAGAAACAATAGATTTTCGTACAGTTGGAAGATATAATACCGAATATGCTACTAAAATGTGTTTTGAGCTCTCCTACAACACATTGAATGGTACATATAGTACAAGGAAAACAAACATATGTGGGAAATTAAGTTCACTTTTTGTTGTCCTGTGTGACAAATTCAATGGTGAAAGGTAGAAACTTGCACTTACAAATACTTGAGTCTTAAAAGTGTTCAAAAAATCACATGAAAAGATTTGCGAGCAAACAAAAGACACAAAGAATCACGTGCAATATTTTCAGATTTTGTAAACATTTTTTGTTGTTGCGATTTTACTGTTTTATCTCGAGAACATCACATTGCTAAGTCGGCATTTTTTTTTTTGAAACTCATCGAAAACACAATTTAGGAAGTGTAGGTATTATGTGTCCTGGAACTATATTCAAATTAGTTGGAATGACTAATATTTATATTACATCATTATGGAATTTTAGATGTGTTGCATATATTTTTAAATGGTGTACAGAAAACACAAAAAATCATGTGCGGTTATTTTTTAGTTTTTTCACATTTAAAAGCATTTTTTTTATGATTTTACTATTTTATGTTGAGAGCATTTCATTTTGCTAAGTCAACATCTTTTAGAAATTCTTGAAAAAACACCATTTAAAAAATGTAGGATTTTTCCTCTTTTCTCCATATTTAAATTAATTAGAATTATCCATATTTATATTGTCGGAATTATACATGTGTTAGATAGAATTATGCGACAAGTTAGCATGCAATTTATGCTTGCTGAAAATGTACTTATGGCACCCTCAGAACAAGTGTCATGGTTTGAACTAAAACGACAACACTTTTCTTTTAGGGTTAAAAACGACATTTTTTTTGGAATGTAGAGAGTAGTTTACTTGAGGGTCTACTGAAAAACATTACTCCCTCCGTAAAGAAATATAAGAATGTTTAGATCAGTAAAGTAGTGATCTATCTTATACTTCCTCCGTTTCATAATATAAAAGCGTTTTTTTCTTTACAGATAGAGTACTTGAGGCTTGAGGGAACAGAGCGAGTCACGTCCAATATAATGTTTTCTACATCTACCATTCTACTACCTCCGTGAACGAACTTCTGCTGCTATGTAAAAATGGGGATTCATTCATCCGGGGAAAGAGAAAAGGAAAACAGGTAACGTGACAGGGAAAGGA
Organism: Triticum urartu; assembly: GCF_003073215.2. Taxonomy (NCBI): domain Eukaryota; kingdom Viridiplantae; phylum Streptophyta; class Magnoliopsida; order Poales; family Poaceae; genus Triticum; species Triticum urartu. Next base: position 514,059,929 of record NC_053028.1, on the reverse strand, counting down.
AGACGAGAAGCACCGAAAGCACGTGTTTGGACGGTGGTGGTTGAATTGACAGCTGAAACCACCCGACCGGCCGGGCTACTTCGCCATCAAATCGCGTGGGTCCTCCTACTTGACAGGGGCCCCGTTTAACAGCGACGTCGACGACGGCGATTCGATCACGGCAAGGACACCTTGTTCATACTTTAGCGACCGGCTTGTTTGTTCTTTTAACACAGACGGATACGTGTGTCCGTTTTTAGATAAGAAAGAACATGTGATCCTTTAATTTCAGTCGTACTGTTGCGTGTGTCCAAGCTCTGATTTTATACGCAATAGTAAACTTCAAATGAGATCATGCCAACTTGCCAGCTGAGTCAGGCTTGATCCTGAGACGGCGTCAAGTCGTTTTGGGTTGGAGGTTCCTCAACGAGCTATCCATCTTAGTCATTCCGAGCATCTACACACTATAACCGTACCCTCGTATCCGCCCGGGTGGGCTGCTTCATCACCGTCCGAACAGAAAAAAGTGTAGCCATCCAGATGCCTCATATCCGACTTCGGATGGGCTGCCCGTTACTGTTTGAAAAGAAAATCGCACCCAATCAGACGCCTTATATCCGGTGAAACGCTCGAACTGACTGACACTACTTGGCCCATATCCGGGGCGGATGTGGGGCATTCGGATGCGCCCGCCATGTCAGACCGACCGCAAGGGCCCGCGCCAATTCTCCCATATCCGCCATCCCTCGTTGCTCGATCAGCCCTCTCCTTTTCCTTGTTGGCCCTCGTTCGCACAGCCGCCATCAGAATTCCGCCACCATCGTTGCTCCAACATCATCCCCAACCCAGGGCTTCGCCACCAGAGGCCGCAACCCACACCGCTGCCAACCAGGCCGCAACCTGTCAAGGTCGCCGCCACCGGACGCCACCCTAGTACGCCCCACTTCCCCATATATACACCTCACGCTCTACATATTCAATGAAATGTCAGAGCCGGATTTTTATTCTTTCGGTCATTATTTCAATATGTTGGAAGTTGGGTCTACATTTCAGTATGGGAACTCCGACCTTGACGAAATCATATTCAACGATTTCATCGCCTCGTCGGATTCGGACAATGAGGATGCTGAAATGATGATGATGATGATGATGATGATGATGAGCATCAAAGAGGAGTTGGAGAAGGCAGATGAGCATGTACTGAACTTCAAGGGTTCCATAAAGGTTCGTGCAATGACATCAATTTGCTCCAACGATCTCCTTTATTCAAGAGACTTTGTTATGGGGACGCTCCACAGTGCAACTACACCGTGAACAGACATGACTACAACATAGAGTACTACCTTGCTGATGGTATTTATCCTTAGTGGACGGTGTTGTGAAGATTATATCTGATCTCCAAGGCAACAAACAAAGCCGTTTTGTAACAATGCAACAGGCAGCTAGGAAAGATGCGGAGAGGGTATTTGGAGTGCTTCCAGTTCATTTGGGTATTGTTCGTGGAGCTGCAACAATGTGGGAAACGAAGACACTTTGACAGCTCATGACATGTTGTGTAATGTTGCACAACATAATTGCCGATGATGAAGGTGAAGGGGCAGCGTGCACATACGATTTTGAGAAGCCCGGAACTCATGCCCGCCTTCCGGAACAAGAGGCAAAGAGCACTGCCAACTTTCTGGAGATGCACCGACAACTGCGAGATCAACATATGCATATGCAACTTCTAAATGATCTTGTGAAGCATACATGAGTTCACACTGAAAATCAGTAAACTTGGCTTTTAATATATCAATTATGCACTATGAACAATATTTGTCTAAACTATGTTTGGAACATGTATTCTTAAGTATGAACAATTTGTATTTATGTGCACTGAACTATTCGATATGGATGTGTTTGCATGTATTTAATATTTTAAAAATAAGGATTATGGTTACCAATGACAAAATTTGAGACCCGCCCACTTACTGTCCACGAGCGCGTCCGTGGACGGGGATGCTCTGAGGCGACATACTATATGGTTGTCCGGAGCCTCACCAGTCCAGGCATCAATGTCAACATCCTCCTAGTTCCTCCTTCATCTAAGAGCAACTCCAACCGGGTGACCCAAACGGACATCGATTTTGTCCGCTTTTCGTTCGTTTGAGTCGCCTGTCCGCTCGTCCGTGTCTGCTTTTTCAAATGGGTCAACCTGTGCGCCAAACGGAGACATACGCATTTTTTGTCATGTCTGCCTCGGCATTCCATCAAACACGTAGCAGGCAGGCAGGAGGACGAGCCCGCCACAGCGGAGCGTGGGCGCCGGAGAAGCATGAGACCACCACGGCGGAGCACAGGCGCTGGAGGACCGGAGGAGGACAAGCCCGCCTGTCCTCTACTGCTGTTGTGCGAGCACAGGCGTCGGAGGAACGAGCCCACCCATCCTCTACAACTGTTGTGCGCAGGGAGCAGGCACAGCCGGGAGCGCGCGCCCGGGAGCGGGCACGGACGGGGAGTCGAGGAGCGCGGCCAGGAGCTCGACAAGGCCGGCAATGACAGGGCAAGCGCGGGAAAGGCGAGGCGCGGGGGGAGGCGGCACGGGCAAGGTGAGGCCGAGACGAGCGTGGGCGAGGCGAGCGCGGGGCAGGGCGAGCGGCGGTGCGGGGAGGCGAGGCCGGCGTCGTCTCTGTGCAGTCGCGGCGTCGTCCTATGCGGTAGTGGCGGCGTCGGCTTGCAGCTAGCTAGCTAGCACCTGCGGTGGGCAACTCGGCCGGCGGCTAGCTAGCTAGCTAGCACCCGCGGGGGGCAGCTCGACTGGCGCGCAGTGGGCGGCTAGTTAGAGCAACTCCAATGGGGCGACCCATTTCGTCCGCTGGCGTCCGTTTGGGTCGGCGCTGACAGAAAAAGCGGCCCAACACACTGACCCAAATGGACGCGCGTCCGCTTGGTGTCCGCATGGAGACCCATTCCCAACCCAATTTTGAGCCGGATTTGCGTCGGTGCGGACACGAGGCGGACGCGTACGCGCCTACTCCTCTCCCCGGGCCCGCCGGTCGGTGGCAGCCACCGCCATTTCCCCCAAAAACCCTCCCGCCCACGCGCTCCCGCCCTACGCCCGCCATGGACAACGCCATCGACCTCGACGCCACCGCCGGCCTCGCCCCCTCGCCTCGCCCTCAAGTCGCGTGGGGGAAAGCAAGCCGTGGAGGAGGTTGGGGAGGGCGAGCCGGCACGGTCGCGGGGGAAGACCAACTCCAAGGAGGACAAGTGCGATGCGGCATCCAACGCTTTTATCGCAGGCGTGGAGGGCATGATGAACAAGAAGGACTCAAGGGAGGAGGAGCGCCGGCATTTCAAGGCGAAGCAAATGGACGCTTTCATGGAGATCCAAAGGAGGAGGCTTGAGATGGACGCGAAGAAGCAAGCCAAGATGTTCAAGCTCGAGGCGGAGAAGCAAGCCAAGATGCTAGAGATTGAGGCCGCCAACACCAAGACCAAGGCGAAAGAAGTGGCTCTCGCGAGCATGATGGCTGGGGTGGAGATTATGAAGGTGGATCTCAACACCATGTCGCCAAGGAAGAGGTCGTGGTTCGAGAAGATGTAGGCTAACATGCTCAAGTTCTACAACGAGTGATCTATGGCGGCGAGCCATCTTTTTTGTATGTCGGCAGGTGTGCTGGCATGACCAGCTGGCCGCGATGGCGTGGTCGAACTCAAGTCCCACCTTTTTTATGTGCTGGCATGTGTGCCGGTCGGCTGGCGAGTGCGCCAGCATGAACTGTGGTGATATTTTCTGAAGCCGGCATTGTATGCCGGTGCTGGCATGGTGCCGACATGAGACATGGCCGCTGGCATGATCGACCGCGGGCCTTTTTTTCAAAGTTAAGTGCGGACATGAAATGGGTCGACGTGTTGGGCGCACTGCCGACCCAAATGAAAAACTGGGCGGACGCCGGCGGGCGGCCAACCCAAACGGACAAAAAGCGGACAAATGCGCCATCCGTTTGGGTCGGCCCGTTGGAGTTGCTCTTAGCACGCGGGTGCGGCTCTAACGAGCAAGCCCCTACTCCCTGCTAGCTCGCGACGAAGGCCGAAGCGGCCAGCGGCGGGGCGCTGTGGGGTGGATGGGAGAAAAGAGAGAAAAGGAGAAGAGAGACACGGTGGGATGGGTAGGTGCCCCCTTGATGACAGATGGGACAGTGCTCACATGCAGCGGACGGAGGCGGGCGAGTGTTGGAATAATGCTAGTAGGCCTTTGGCCCAAAGCCCAACTAAAATTCTGAAATTCTCTTGGCCCTTTCATGCACACATGTGAGTGGAGTGAGTGAGACTAAAGTTTAGTCCCACTCCGGAAGATGAGAGAGAGTTGCACCTCTTTATAAGGTGAGCTCTTCTACCACTTGTATGAGCATGAGAAGAGGATACCTACACGCGCGCTCCTCCTCCTCCTCGCTCGCCTCGCCATGCCTCGCCTTGCCTCGTCACGACACGCCGCGGGTTGCGGGATTGAGCCGAGGACAGAGCTATGCACGTTGTCTATATTTTTGCTGCTCGGGAAAAATTAATGAGTCATTAATTAATAATTAACGGACGCGTTAATTACTGAACCGTTTTCCGATTCTTTTGGATCATGACGGCTCAGACGTGCCCGCACTATATAGTCAGGCAGACATCTACCCTAGCCGCCGCCGCTTCGTATGGTTTCTCACCACCGTTCTAGATCATTGCGCTGCCAAGCAAGTCTTCTCCACCCCTCCTTTCGACGTGCACCGGGAGAAGGGACAGCAGGCCTCCGGAACCCTGCCTCTCATGATCTTGTATGGGAGAGGGCAATTAGGTTTTTGGGGAGCGCACTCGCGCGACTGCTGGCAGCGACGACTTCACGAACGACGACTTCTTTCCCGACCTCGGCAACCTCATCCTCGACGACATGGGTGACAACGTCAACGCCGGCGGTGCTGCTTCCGCTGCACCGTATGTGATTCTATTCTTCCCGTTCGAGATCGTGGTAGAATCCATGTTTCTAGTATGTGCCCTAGATGTGATCTGTTCATCTACTATGCTAGTTCGCATGATTAGTTTAATCTCTACTATTGCTATCATGATTTATCTTGTGTTCATTCGGATTAAATCTCATAGTAATTTGCTCATATTTCCAACAATCCAAAAACCCTGATTATAGGCAATTTACTCCGAGTGGTTTTGCTGCGCATCTGAAGCCGACTGCCTTTAAGGGGGCCAATATAAGAGGTGGCGCACGAGAGCAGTCTACTGGTTTCAGACCATGGGCTGCTATGACGCCACCAAGGGCAAGCCCGAGGGCGATCTTAATCCAGCACAACTGGAAGCTTTTGAGAAGATTGATACCCTCTTTAAAGGCGCTCTTCTGAGTGTTCTGGATGATTCCATTGTGAATTCGTACACGTCGTTTGAAAATGGCAAGGACATGTGGGCTGCGCTCGAGGCCAAGTTTGGTGCCTCGGACGCCGGCGGCGAGTTGTACGTCATGGAGCAATTCTATGACTACAAGATGACTGATGAGCGCTCTGTTGTACAGCAAGCTCATGAGATACAATCACTCGCAAAAGAACTTGAGTACTTCAAGTGTGTGTTGCCGGACAAATTTGTTGCCGGGGGCATCATTGCCAAGCTTCCACCTTCGTGAAACAATTTTGCTACTTCCCTCAAACACAAGAGACAAGAGTTTTCCGTTGCGGATCTCATTGGTACTCTTGATGTTGAAGAGAAGGCAAGAGCAAAGGACACACGTGCTCGAGTTGTTGAGGGAGCTTCTAGTGCCCACATGGTACAGAAGAAGAACTTCCATCCCAACAAGTTCAAAAACAATAAGAACAAAACTCAAGGCAAAGGCAAGTTTAATACAAAGAACAAGCCATCACATTCTACCAACTTCAAGAAGAATTCTCATAAGAAAGGGAAGGGACTTTGCCATGTCTGCGGTGATCCTAATCATTGGGCTCCGAAGTGTCCTAACCGCTTTGAGGAGCGCGAACATGAGAAGAGCGGCAAGTCCGCTAATGTTGTCATCGGTGATACTGATATGAAGGATTCTGGGTACGTATTCTTCCTACCATCCTTTCAGTATTTCAATCTCCTGATGCGTTAATTGACACCGGTGCCAATGTACATGTTTGTGCTGATGCCTCCATGTTTTCTTTTTACCAGGTCACATGGACTTCTCCCATACTGATGGGGAACGGGTCACTTGCCATCGTTCGAGGTGTTGGTACGGTCGATCTGAAGTTTACTTCGGGGAAGACCGTGCGTCTGAAGAACGTTTATCATGTGCCGTCCATAAATAAAAATCTCGTTAGCGGTTCCCATTTATGTCGAGATGGTTTTAAGTTTGTTTTCGAATCCAATAAAATTGTAATTTCTAAGTATGGACAATTTTTTGGAAAAGGCTATGAGAGCGGAGGCTTGTTCCGCCTGTCTTTGTCAGATATTTGCACTAAAGTTATTAATAATGTTTGCCACAATAATGAGTCTGATATTTGGCATTCACAACTTTGTCACATTAAATTTGGTTGCATGACGCGGCTAGCCAATATGAATTTAATTCTGAAAATCTCTACTGTCAAAGGCTCTAAGTGCCAAGTATGTGTGAAAGCTAAGCAACCTCGCAAGTCCCATAAGACTGCAGAGGCAAGAGACTTGGCACCACTAGAGCTTATACATTCTGATCTTTGTGAGATGAATGACGTGTTGACAAAAGGTGGAAAGAGATACTTCATGACGTTGATTGATGACTCCACTAGATATTGTTACGTGTATCTTCTGAAATCAAAAGATGAGGCTTTAACTTTCTTCAAAAACTATAAAGTTGAAGCAGAGAACCAACTTGATCGAAAAATTAAACGGCTTAGGTCTGATCGTGATGGAGAGTATTTTTCCAATTAATTTGATCTGTTTTGTGCGGAACATGGTATAATCCATGAGAGGACGCCTCCCTACTCACCCCAGTCAAATGGGGTAGCCGGAAGAAAGAACCTAACTCTAACTGATATGGTTAACATCATGTTAGACACTTCGGGTCTCTCCAAGGAATGGTGGGGGGAGGCACTAATGACTGTGTGTCATGTCCTAAACCGAGTTCCCACAAAGCATAAGACCATGAATCCATTTGAGTAATGGGAAAGGAAAAGATTGGAACTCTCTTACCTACATACTTGGGGTTGTTTGACGAAAGTCAATATACCAATTCCCAAGAAGTGCAAGCTTGGACCAAAAACCATGGATTGTGTTCTTCTGGGCTATGCTTTTCATAGTGTTGGCTATAGATTTTTGATAATAAAATCTGAAGTATCCGACATGCATGTTGGTACGATTATGGAGTCGAATGATGCAACTTTTTTTGAGGACATATTTCCTATGAAGGATATGTCGAGTTCATCAAATCAGGAGATACCTACTCCATCTAGTGAGGAATTCGCTGTAATTCCTAAACCCACCATTGCCATGGAACACGTTGAGAATCCTGTTGAGGGTGATAATGGAACTCCTGTGAGGAGTAAGAGATAGAGGACTGCAAAGTCCTTTGGTGATGATTTCATTGTGTACCTTGTGGATGACACACCCAGGACTATTTCAGAAGCCTATGCATCTCCTGATGCTGACTACTGGAAGGAAGCTGTACGTAGCGAGATGGATTCCATCTTAGCTGTCGGAACCTGGGAGATCACTCACCGTCCTTATGGGTGCAAACCTGTAGGATGTAAGTGGGTGTTCAAGAAGAAGTTTAGACCTGATGGTACGATGGAAAAGTACAAGGCACGGCTTGTGGCTAAGGGTTATACCCAGAAAGAAGGTGAAGACTTCTTTGATACTTACTCACCCGTGGCTAGACTGACCACAATTCGGGTGCTACTATCACTGGCTGCCTCACATGGTCTTCTCATTCATCAAATGGACGTTAAGCCGACTTTCCTCAATGGAGAGTTGAAGGAGGAAATTTACATGGATCAGCCAGATGGTTTTGTAGTACCTGGTCAGGAAGGAAAGGTGTGCAAGTTATTAAAGTCTTTATTTGGCCTTAAACAAGCTCCTAAGGAGTGGCATGAGAAGTTCGAAAGAACATTAACTGCTGCCAGCTTTGTAGTAAACGATGGTGACAAGTGTGTGTACTATCACCATGGTGGGGTGAAGGAGTTATTCTTTGTCTGTATGTCGACGACATATTGATATTTGGAACCAAACTTGATTTAATCAATGAGGTTAAGGATTTCTTATCTCATTGTTTTGAGATGAAGGATCTAGGAGTAGCTGATGTTATCTTAAACATCAAGCTATTAAGAGATGAGAATGGTGGGATCACAGTGCTTCAGTCTCACTATGTGGAAAAGGTCTTGAGTCGTTTTGGGTATAGCGACTGCACGCCTTCTCCAACTCCATATGATGCTAGTGTGTTGCTTCAAAAGAATCGACGGATTGCTAGAGATCAACTGAGGTATTCTCAGATTATTGGCTCGCTTATGTATTTGGCGAGTGCCACGAGGCCTGACATCTCGTTTGCTGTGAGCAAGCTAAGTCGGTTTGTGTCAAAACGGGGAGATGATCATTGACATGCGCTTGAGAGAGTTATGCGCTATTTGAAAGGCACTACGATCTATGGGATTCACTACACCGGGTATCCAAGGATACTGGAGGGTTATAGTGACTCAAACTGGATATCTGATGCTGATGAGATTAAGGCCACAAGTGGTTATGTTTTTACACTTGGTGGTGGCGCTGTTTCCTGAAAGTCTTGCAAGTGGACCATCTTAACGAGGTCAACTATGGAAGCAGAACTCACAGCATTAGACACTACCACTGTTGAAGCAGAGTGGCTTCGTGAGCTCTTGATGGACTTACCTATGGTTGAAAAACCAATACCCTCTATCCTGATGAACTGTGATAATCAAATTGTGATCGTCAAGATAAACAGTTCTAAGGACAATATGAAGTCCTCAAGGCATGTGAAGAGGAGACTAAAATCTGTCAGAAATTGAGAAACTCCGAAGTTATTATGTTGGATTATATCCAAACGTCGAAAAATTTGGTAGATCCCTTCACAAAGGGTCTATCACGTAATGTGATAGATAATGCATCGATGGAGATGGGTCCGAGACCCACCACATGAGTTGTCCATAGTGGTAACCCACTCTATGTGATCGGAGATCCCGTGAAGCAGAAGTGGGAGACAAGCTGTTGGTCAGCTGGGAGGATAGTATCTCTATATTAACTATCCCACTCCGTGAAGATGCAATACTCTCCTGATCTGCATGGCAGGTTGATACTTATCTTAATGTGTTCCAAGTGGTTTATTCGGGTAAGCAGAGATGATGTCCTGCAGAACACCTTCCGAGGAATACACCTATATGAATTTGACTGTTAACATCGCAGTCTGTGAGAATTGGATGATCTCTAATAAATTCATGAAAGGCCCTAAAGGATGACGTATACGCTCCACCCGCGGGGAAGCCTTGCGACAACCCAGTATCGCGGAAAACTTGTAGTTCAAGGCATAGTCCACTATTCAAGTTGTGATCTAGTGTAGCATAAAACTCTAAGTGAAAGTTCAACTTCACAGTCTCCACTAAGCACCGGTATATAAACAATGTTTTGGAACTAAATGATGAGATGTGCCAATAAGACTTTGTGAGGGATTGTTGAAATTTTGCTAGTAGGCCTTTGGCCCAAAGCCCAACAAAAATTCTGAAATTCTCTTGGCCCATTCATGCACACATGTGAGTGGAGTGAGTGAGACTAAAGTTTAGTCCCACCATGAAAGTTGAGAGAGAATTGCACCTCTTTATAAGGTGAGCTCTTCTACCACTTGTATGAGCATGAGAAGAGGAGACCTACACGTGCGCTCCTCCTCCTCGCTCGCCTCATCACGTCGCACCGCGCCGCGGGTTGCGGGATTGAGCCGAGCCAAGGACAGAGCTATGCACGTTAATAATTAACGGACGCGTTAATTACTAAACCGTTTTCCGATTCTTTTGGATCGTGACGACCCGGACGTGTCCGCACTATATAGTCAGGCAGACGTCTACCCTAGCCGCCGCCGCTTCGTATGGCTTCTCACCACCGTTCCAGATCATTGCGCCACCAAGCAAGTCTTCTCCATCCCTCCTTTCGGCGTGCACCGGAAGAAGGGACAGCAGGCTTCCGGAACCTCGCCTCTCGTGATCCTGTACGGGAGAGGGGCGATCAGGTTTTTGGGGAGGGCACTCGCGCGACTGCTGGCAGTGACGACTTCGCGAACGACGACTTCTTCCCCGACCTCGGCAACCTCATCCTTGATGACATGGGCGACAACGTCAACGCTGGGGGTGCTGCTTCCGCTGCACCTATGTGATTCTATTCTTCCTGTTCGAGATCGTGGTAGAATTCATGTTTCTAGTATGTGCCCTAGATGTGATCTGTTCATCTACTATGCTAGTTCGCATGATTAGTTTAATCTCTGCTATTGCTGTCATGATTTATCTTGTGTTCATTCAGATTAAATCTCGTAGTAATTTGCTCATATTTCCAACAACGAGGAGGCACATAAAACATCCGCTTTATATCCGCCGCGGACCCAAATGTAACTCAAATTTGGGCCGAATATACATCCGAGCGGACACAAAACACACAGCAAGCAGACACTGTGTCCGCTTGGGTCATCCTGTTAGGTCAAGTTTTATGTCTGGATGAGCCAAACGAATAAAATGGGTCAGCCGGTTGAAGTTGCTCTGACTCCTCTTTCTTCCTCCCCTACTTCTCCTCCTCGCACCAACGCAGAGAGGATGTATCCAATGCACCGGCCTAATTCATGCACCCAATGCACCGATGCTAGATGAGCCATTGGATAAAAAATAGATGGAGATGAGCTGGCCGGAGGGATGGATGGTTGGTACATTTGCAAAATAGTCCTTCTATTGTTTAGGAATTAACCCGCACTTCATCCATATCTCACATTCAGTCTTCCATAATAAAACTGTTTGCTTATTTATTTTCTGTTCAAATAAAAATGGGTCATATATTTTGAATCGGATGTCTGATTTCGAACTGTTTTGACTGACATATTTGTTTAATGAGATTTTTGACCATACATCAAGTTTGAGTACAGTTTTAAAAGCAACAAAAAATATGTTTTCAAAATATATTCGATATTGATATTGTTTCAAAGGTCTTGTCAAGACAAATGCCACAGTCAAAACTGATCCAAAATCAGACATTCGGTTTAAAATATATCACCCTTTTTGTGTTTGAGCCAAAAAAATCTGAATGTACATGCTTATGGAAGTGAGAGATGTGGAGTGCGGGTTGATTTTTATAAAGTAAAGGGTGGCCTCTGTAAAAATGGTATAGTCTAATTGGTGACCAAATCTGGGCCATTCCTTTTCCATCTATTGGCCCAAAACCTACTGGTGCATTGGGTGCACAGATTTGCTTGGTGCATAGGATATGCTCTCCCAACGCAGATAATACGCTGCTTGGCCCTGCTGCTCAAATCACAAGGTGATGGGGCATTATGTCCCTCACACTACGTTGTTTGTCATCGTCCGTAGGATCCATGCTGTCCTTGTCCTCCAGTGCATGATTAGCACGTCACGGGGGACGATAGATAATGGAATTGGGCATGGCACCGATCAATGAACATCCGTCCTGGCCTCCTTGCCGGGAGGCTACCGTTTGTCTTATACGACAGGATGATGGCGAATCAATTAGGATTACAAGGTGGCAAGAGAGAGACTTCAAGTGGCCGTCACGTCGGGCCAGGCCGGCGTGTACGGCATGGATGATACGCATGTACGCGGAGTTTGTTTTGCTTCACGTCGCCGCACGTCTCTACCGCGTACTCATTGCTGGGACATGCTGCTGAGTGCTTCAACCAATATTCTTTAGGCGCGTTTTGATTATTAAGAAAGAAGCTACAGTAGTAGTATTTCGGTGAGACCATCGTTTGATGACTTGGTAATTACTTCCTCTATACCAAAAATGTAAGATGTCTTTTGTTTTGCATAGGTTTTTATCAAAATGTAAGATGTTTTCCGGTTTTGCATTTTTTTAGAAATGGAGGAGGACCCCGGCCTCTGTATCTGGACGATGCATGCAACCACTTTATTAATTATGCACACAAGATTTTACAAAGTCATACAACAGTAAGACTAAAGTCACCGTCTAGGCAACATCTGTCGCTACTCATATTCAGTTGATGTAGGGATGTTGATAGTCTGGGCCTAATAGCAAACAGACATCGCAGCCAAACCTAACATGTAAGACCCGAGATCCCAACCAGGACACCTGCCGGGTATGAGGCACCCACCAGTCCGGCGCACTCCTCAACCAGGACGCCTGCCGGGTATGAGGCCGCCAGAGCCACCTGCCACCAATCCATCTTCGGTGATGTACTGATGCATCTACCTTGCCCGGTCTAGCTGCCGTCGACGCCACGACGACGCCAGACAACGCCACCACCCTGCGCTCGTCCATCATCACACGCCCACCGGCGAGACCCCGCTCCTCCATGCCGCCGAGACCCGCCGTCGTCGACGCGAGAGAAGGCACACCACACCACCTCACGCCTCTTCCATCCGGTGTCGCTCCACAAACGATGCCCCCAATAGGGAACACGACACCGCATCGCCGCCATCGTCCGATCCGGAGATCTTAGGATTTCTCCTGGAGCGGCACGAGCAGGTTGACGATAGTAGCTTGACGATGCCTTCAACAAGGTAACGACGTAGACGCCGCCATCACCCACCATGACCGGAGTTGGCTCGGTTTTCACCGGCGACTATATCTCCCCAACTCGCCGCCGGTGCTAATAGTGGGATCCAAGATCCGTCACTACTAGCCTGGCCAACTGCCTTCGGTGGAGAAGGCAGTGTTGGGGAACGTAGTAATTTCAAAAATTTCCTACGCACACGCAAGATCATGGTGATGCATAGCAACGAGAGGGGAGAGTGTTGTCTACGTACCCTCGTAGACCGTAAGCGGAAGCGTTATAGCAACGCGGTTGATGTAGTCGTACGTCTTCACGTCCGACCGATCCAAGTACCGAAAGCACGGCACCTCCGAGTTCTGCACACGTTCGGCTCGGTGACGTCCTCGCCTTCTCGATCCAGCAAGAGGGGCGAAGTAGTAGATGAGTTCTGGCAGCGCGACGGCGTGGTGACGGTGTTGGTGAAGAACAATCTCCGCAGGGCTTCGCCTAAGCACTACGAAAACTATGACGGAGGATAAACTAGAGGGGACGGGGTTGCCGGCACACGGCTTGGTGTTTCTTGATGTGTCTTTGGTGCTAGCCCTACCCCTCTATTTATATGTTGAGCCCTGGGGTCGAAACTTGGAGTAAAAGCCTCCTCAAAGTCGGTTTCACCCGAAAGGCAAGAGTCCTTCTCGGACTCCAGGGCTAGACGCCAGGGTTCCCGCCGTCTACCCCCTAGACGTCAGGGTTCCTGGCGTCTAGCCTCTTGTCTCCGCAAAACTTCCTTTTGCACTTTCCAAAAGCCTCGTGAGCTTTCCCCTTTGGCCCAGATAAAGTGTTCTCGTGCCCAAACATTTCGGGAAACATCCGGAACCCCTTCCGGTGAATTTCGGAACCCTTGCGGAGATCAAACACTACTATCCACATATCAATCTTTACTTCCGGACCATTCCGGAGTTCCTCGTCATATCTGTGATCTCATCCAAAACTCCGAACAACATTAAGTCACCAACATACATAACTCATAGTACTATATCGTCAATGAACGTTAAGCGTGCGGACCCTACGGGTTCGAGAACTATGTAGACATGACCGAGACACCTCTCTTGTCAATAACCAATAGCGGGACTTGGTGTTGGGGAACGTAGTAATTTCAAAAAAATTCCTATGCACACGCAAGATCATGGTGATGCATAGCAATGAGAGGGGAGAGTGTAATCTACGTACCCTCGTAGACCGACAGCGGAAGCGTTATGATAACGCGGTTGATGTAGTCATACGTCTTCACGGTCCGATCGATCAAGCACCGAAACTACGGCACCTCCGAGTTCTAGCACACGTTCAGCTCGATGACGATCCCCGAACTCCGATCCAGCAAAGTGTCGGGGAAGAGTTCTGTCAGCACGACGGCGTGGTGACGATCTTGATGTTCTACTGTTGTAGAGCTTCGCCTAAGCACCACTACAATATTATCGAGGACTATGGTGGAAGGGGGCACCGCACACGGCTAAGAGAACGATCTTGGAGATCAACTTGTGTGTCTAGGGGTGCCCCTGCCCCCGTATATAAAGGAGCAAAGGGGGGGTGCGGCCGGCCCTAGGAGGAGGCGCGCCGGAGGAGTCCTACTCCTACCAGGAGTAGGACTCCCCCCCTTTCCCTAGTTGGATTAGGACTTGGGGGAAGGAGGAGAGGGAAGAAAGGAAAGGGGGGGCGCCGCCCCCCTCCTTGTGCAATTCGAACTTGGGGGGGGAGGGGCGCGCGGCAGCCCCTAGGCCTCCTCTCCTCTTCCTCCACTAGGCCCATTAAGGCCCATTAGGTTGCCGGGGGGTTCCGGTAACCTCCCGGTACTCCGGTAAAATGCCGATTTCACCTGGAACACTTCCGATGTCCAAACATAGGCTTCCAATATATCAATCTTTATGTCTCGAACATTTCGAGACTCCTCGTCATGTCCGTGATCACATCCGGGACTCCGAACAAACTTCGGTACATCAAAATATATAAACTCATAATGAAACTGTCATCGTAACGTTAAGTGTGCGGACCCTGCGGGTTCGAGAACAATGTAGACATGCCCGAGACATGTCTCCGGTCAATAACCAATAGCGGAACCTGGACGCTCATATTGGCTCCCACATATTCTACGAAGATCTTTTATCGGTCAGACCGCATAACAACATACTTTGTTCCCTTTGTCATCGGTATGTTACTTGCCCGAGATTCGATCGTCGGTATCTCAATACCTAGTTCAATCTCGTTACCGGCAAGTCTCTTTACTCGTTTCGTAATACATCATCTCGCAACTAACTCATTAGTTGCAATGCTTGCAAGGATTATGTGATGTGCATTACCGAGAGGGCCCAGAGATACCTCTCCGACAATCGGAGTGACAAATCCTAATCTCGAAATACGCCAACCCAACATGTACCTTTGGAGACACCTGTAGAGCTCCTTTATAATCACCCAGTTACGTTGTGACGTTTGGTAGCACACAAAGTGTTCCTCCGGCAAACGGGAGTTGCATAATCTCATAGTCATAGGAACATGTATAAGTCATGAAGAAAGCAATAGCAACATACTAAACGATCGGGTGCTAAGCTAATGGAATGGGTCATGTCAATCACATCATTCTCCTAATGATGTGATCCCGTTAATCAAATGACAACACATGTCTATGGTTAGGAAACATAACCATCTTTGATTAATGAGCTAGTCAAGTAGAGGCACACTAGTGACGTTTTAGTTTGTTTATGTATTCACACAAGTATTATGTTTCCGGATAATACAATTCTAGCATGAATAATAAACATTTATCATGATATAAGGAAATAAAATAATAACTTTATTATTGCCTCTAGGGCATATTTCCTTCACCTGGATGCCCATATTGGCTCCTACATATTCTACGAAGATCTTTATCGGTCAGACCGCATAACAACATATGTTGTTCCCTTTGTCATCGGTATGTTACTTGCCCAAGATTCGATCGTCGTTATCTCAATACCTAGTTCAATCTCATTACCGGCAAGTCTCTTTACTCGTTCCGTAATACATCATCCCGCAACTAACTCATTAGTTGCAATGCTTGCAAGGCTTATAGTGATGTGCATTACCGAGTGGGCCCAGAGATACCTCTCCGACAATCGGAGTGACAAATCCTAATCTCGAAATACACCAACCCAACAAGTACCTTTGGAGACACCTGTAAAGCACCTTTATAATCACCCAGTTATGTTGTGACGTTTGGTGGCACACAAAGTGTTCCTCCGGTAAACGGGAGTTGCATAATCTCATAGTCATAGGAACATGTATAAGTCATGAAGAAAGCAATAGCAACAAACTAAACGATCAAGTGCTAAGCTAACGGAATGGGTCAAGTCAATCACATCATTCTCCTAATGATGTGATCCCATTAATCAAATGACAACTCATGTCTATGGTTAGGAAACTTAACCATCTTTGATCAACGAGCTAGTCAAGTAGAGGCATACTAGTGACACTCTGTTTGTCTATGTATTCACACATATATTATGTTTCCAGTTAATACAATTCTAGCATGAATAATAAACATTTATCATGAAATAAGGAAATAAATAATAACTTTATTATTGCCTCTAGGGCATATTTCCTTCAGTCTCCCACTTGCACTAGAGTCAATAATCTAGATCACATCGCCATGTGATTTAACATCAATAGTTCACATCACCATTTGATTAACACCCATAGTTCACATCGTCATGTGACCAACACCCAAAGGGTTTACTAGTCAATAATCTAGTTCACATCGCTACATGATTAACACCCAAAGAGTACTAAGGTGTGATCATGTTTTGCTTGTGAGAGAAGTTTAGTCAATGGGTCTGTCACATTCAGATCCGTAAGTATTTTGCAAATTTCTATGTCAACAATGCTCTGCACGGAGATACTCTAGCTAATTGCTCCCACTTTCAATATGTATCCACATTGAGACTTAGAGTCATCTGGATCAGTGTCAAAACTTGCATCGACGTAACCCTTTACGACGAACCTTTTGTCACCTCCATAATTGAGAAACATATCCTTACTCCAGTAAGGATAATTTTGACCAATGTCAAGTGATCTACTCCTAGATCACTATTGTACTCCCTTGCCAAACTCAGGGCAGGGTATACAATAGGTCTGGTACACAGCATGGCATACTTTATAGAACCTATATGGCTGAGGCATAGGGAATGACTTTCATTCTCTTTCTATCTTCTGTCGTGGTCGGGCTTTGAGTCTTACTCAATTTCACACCTTGTAACACAGGAAAGAACTCTTTCTTTGACTGTTCCATTTTGAACTATTTCAAAATCTTGTCAAGGTATGTACTCATTGAAAAACTTATCAAGCGTCTTGATCTATCTCTATAGATCTTGATGCTTAATATGTAAGCAGCTTCACTGAGGTCTTTCTTTGAAAAACTCCTTTCAAACATTCCTTTATGCTTTGCAGAATAATTCTAAATTATCTCCGATCAACAATATGTCATTCACATATACTTATCAAAAATGTTGTAGTGCTCCCACTCACTTTCTTGTAAATACAGGCTTCACCGCAAGTCTGTATAAAACTATATGCTTTGATCAACTTATCAAAGCATATATTCCAACTCCGAGATGCTTGCACCAGTCCATAGATGGATCACTGGAGCTTGCATATTTCCTTAGCACCTTTAGGATTGACAAAACCTTTCTGGATGCATCATATACAACTCTTGTTTAATAAATCCATTAAGGAATGCAGTTTTGTTTATCCATTTGCCAGATTTCATAAAATGTGGCAATTGCTAACATGATTCAGACAGACTTAAGCATAGATACGAGTGAGAAACTCTCATCGTAGTCAACACCTTGAACTTGTCGAAAACATTTTTGTGACAATTCTAGCTTTGTAGATAGTAACACTACTATCAGCGTTCGTCTTCCTCTTGAAGATCCATTTAATCTCAATGACTCGCCGATCATTGGGCAAGTCAATCAAAGTTCATACTTTGTTCTCATACATGGATCTCATCTCAGATTTCATGGCCTCGAGCCATTTCGCGGAATTTGGGCTCATCATCGCTTCCTCGTAGTTTGTAGGTTCGTCATGGTCAAGTAACATGACCTCCAGAACAGGATTACCGTACCACTCTGGTGCGGATCTCACTCTGGTTGATCTACGAAGTTCTGTAGTAACTTGGTCTGAAGTTTCATGATCATCATCATTAACTTCCTCTCTCGTTGGTGTAGAAGTCACAGAAACAGATTTCTGTGATGAACTACTTTCCAATAAGGGAGCAGGTACAGTTACCTCATCAAGTTCTACTTTCCTCCCACTCACTTCTTTCGAGAGAAACTCCTTCTCTAGAAAGGATCCATTCTCAGCAATGAATAACTTGCCTTTGGATCTGTGATAGAAGGTGTACCCAACATTTTCTTTTGGGTATCCTATGAAGACGCACTTCTCCGATTTGGGTTTGAGCTTATCAGGTTGAAACTTTTCCACATAAGAATTGCAACCTCAAACTTTAAGAAACGACATCTTTGGTTTCTTGCCAAACCACAGTTCATATGGTGTCGCCTCAACGGATTTAGATGGTGCCCTTTTTAACGTGAATGCAGCTTTCTCTAATGCATAACCCCAAAACTATAGTGATTAATCAGTAAGAAACATCATAGATTGCACTATATCCAATAATAGTACGGTTATGACGTTCGGACACACCATTATGTTGTGGTGTTCCAGGTGTCATGATTTTGTGAAACTATTCCACATTGTTTTAATTGAAGAACAAACTCGTAACTCAAATATTTGTCTCTGTGATCAGATCGTAGAAACTTTATTTTCTTGTCACGATGATTTTCCACTTCACTCCGAAGTTCTTTGAACTTTTCAAATGTTTCAGACTTATGTTTCATCAAGTAGATATACCCATATCTGCTCAAATCATCTGTGAAGGTCAGAAAATAACGATACCCGCCGCGAGCCTCAACACTCATCGGACTGCATACATCAGTATGTATTATTTCCAATATGTCAGTTGCTCGCTCCATTGTTCCGGAGAATGGAGTCTTAGTCATCTTGCCCATGAGGCATGGTCCGCAAGCATCAAAATGATTCATAATCAAGTGATTCCAAAAGCCCATCAGCATGGATTTTCTTCATGCGCTTTACACCAATATGACCTAAACGGCAGTGCCACAAATAAGTTGCACTATCATTATTAACTTTGCATATTTTGGCTTCAATATTATGAGAATGTGTATCACCACAATCGAGATCCAACAAACCATTTTCATTGGGTGTATGACCATAGAAGGTTTTATTCATGTAAAGAGAACAACAATTTATTCTCTTACTTAAATGAATAACCGTATTGCAATAAACATGATCAAATCATATTCATGCTCAACGCAAACACCAAATAACACTTATTTAGGTTCAACACTAATCCCGAAAGTATAGGGAGTGTGCGATGATGATCATATCAATCTTGGAACTACTTCCAACACAGATCGTCACTTCACCCTTAACTAGTCTATGTTCATTCTGCAACTCCCGTTTCGAGTTACTACTCTTAGCAACTGAACCAGTATCAAATACTGAGGGGTTGCTACGAACACTAGCAAAATACACATCAATAATCTGTATATCAAATATACCTTTGTTCACTTTTGCCATCCTTCTTATCCGCCAAATACTTGGGGCAGTTCCGCTTCCAGTGACCAGTCCCTTTGCAGTAGAAGCACTTAGTCTCAGGCTTAGGACCAGACTTGGGCTTCTTCACTTGAGCAGCAACTTGCTTGTCGTTCTTCTTGAAGTTCCCTTTCTTTCCCTTTGCCCTTTTCTTGAAACTACTGGTCTTGTTAATCATCAACACTTGATGCTCTTCCTTGATTTCTACCTTCATCGATTTCATCATCATGAAAAGCTCGGGAATCGTTTTCGTCATCCCTTGCATACTATAGTTCATCACAAAGTTCTACTAACTTGGTGATGGTGACTAGAGAATTCTGTCAATCACTATTTTATGTGGAAGATTAACTCCCACTTGATTCAAGCGATTGTAGTACCCAGACAATCTGAGCACATGCTCACTACTTGAGCTATTCTCCTCCATCTTTTTAGCTATAGAACTTGTTGGAGACTTCATATCTCTCAACTCGGGTATTTGCTTGAAATATTAACTTCAACTCCTGGAACATCCATATGATCCATGACGTTCAAAACATCTTTGAAGTCCCAATTCTAAGTTGTTAAGCATGGTGCACTAAAGTATCAAGTAATCATCATATTGAGCTAGCCAAACGTTCATAATGTCTGCATCTACTCCTGCAATAGGTCTGTCACCTAGCGATGCATCAAAGACATGATTCTTCTGTGCAGCAATGAGAATAAACCTCAGATCGCGGATCCAATCTGCATCATTGCTACTAACATCTTTCAACTTAGTTTTCTCTAGGAACATATCAAAAATAAAACACGGGATCTAAACGCGAGCTATTGATCTATAACATAGATATGCTAATACTACTAGGACTAAGTTCATGATAAATTTAAGTTCAATTAATCGTATTACTTAAGAACTCCCACTTACATAGACATCCCTCTAATCCTCTAAGTGATCACGTGATCCATATCAACTAAACCATAACCGATCATCACATGAAATGGAGTAGTTTTCAATGGTGAACATCACTATGTTGATCATATCTACTATATGATTCACGCTCGACCTTTCGGTCTCAGTGTTCCGAGGCCATATCTGCATATGCTAGGCTCGTCAAGTTTAACCTGAGTATTCTGCGTGTGCAAAAACTGGCTTGCACCAGTTGTAGATGGACGTAGAGCTTATCACACCCGATCATCACGTGGTGTCTGGGCACGATGAACTTTGGCAATGGTGCATACTCAGGGAGAACACTTTTATCTTGAAATTTAGTGAGAGATCATCTTATAATGCTACCGTCAATCAAAGCAAGATAAGATGCATAAAAGATAAACATCACATGCAATCAATATAAGTGATATGATATGGCCATCATCATCTTGTGCTTGTGATCTCCATCTCCGAAGCACCGTCATGATCATCATCGTCACCGGCGCGACACATTGATCTCCATCGTAGCATCATTGTTGTCTCGCCAATCTTATGCTTCCACGACTATCGCTACCGCTTAGTGATAAAGTAAAGCATTACAGCGCAATTGCATTGCATACAATAAAGCGACAACCATATGGCTCCTGCCAGTTGCCGATAACTCAGTTACAAAACATGATCATCTCATACAATAAAATTTAGCATCATGTCTTGACCATATCACATCACAACATGCCCTGCAAAAACAAGTTAGACGTCCTCTACTTTGTTGTTGCAAGTTTTACGTGGCTGCTACGGGCTTAGCAAGAACCGTTCTTACCTACGCATCAAAACCACAACGATAGTTTGTCAAGTTGGTGTTGTTTTAACCTTCACAAGGACCGGGTGTAGCCACACTCGGTTCAACTAAAGTTGGAGAAACTGACACCCGCTAGTCACCTGTGTGCATAGCACGGCGGTAAAACCAGTCTCGCATAAGCATACGTGTAATGTCGGTCTGGGCCGCTTCATCCAACAATACCGCCGAACCAAAGTATGACATGCTGGTAAGCAGTATGACTTATATCGCCCACAACTCACTTGTGTTCTACTCGTGCATACGACATCTACGCATAAAACCTAGGCTCGGATGCCATTGTTGGGGAACGTAGTAATTTCAAAAATTTCCTACGCACATGCAAGATCATGGTGATGCATAGCAACGAGAGGGGAGAGTGTTGTCTACATACCCTCGTAGACCGTAAGCGGAAGCGTTATATCAACGCGGTTGATGTAGTCGTACATCTTCACGTCCGACCGATCCAAGTACCAAAAGCACGGCACCTCCGAGTTCTGCACATGTTCGGCTCGGTGACGTCCTTGCCTTCTCGATCCAGCAAGAGGGGCAAAGTAGTAGATGAGTTCTAGCAGCACGACGGCGTGGTGACGGTGTTGGTGAAGAACAATCTCCGCAGGGCTTCGCCTAAGCACTACGAAAACTATGACGGAGGATAAACTAGAGGGGACGGGGTTGCCGGCACACGGCTTGGTGTTTCTAGTTGTGTCTTTGGTGCTACCCCTACCCCTCTATTTATATGTTGAGCCCTGGGGTCGAAACTTGGAGTAAAAGCCTCCTCAAAATCGGTTTCACCCGAAAGGCAAGAGTCCTTCTCGGACTCTAGGGCTAGACGCCAGGGTTCCCGGCGTCTACCCCCTAGACGCTAGGGTTCCTGGCGTCTAGCCTCTGGTCTCCGCAAAACTTCCTTTTGCACTTTCCAAAAGCCTCATGGGCTTTCCCCTTTGGCCCAGATAAAGTGTTCTCGTGCCCAAACATTTCGGGAAACATCCGGAACCCCTTCCGGTGAATTACGGAACCCTTCCGGAGATCAAACACTACTATCCACATATCAATCTTTACTTCCGGGCCATTCCGGAGTTCGTCGTCATATCTGTGATCTCATCCAAAACTCCGAACAACATTCGGTCACCAACATACATAACTCATAGTACTATATCGTCAACGAACGTTAAGCGTGCGGACCCTACGGGTTCGAGAACTATGTAGACATGACCGAGACACCTCTCTTGTCAATAACCAATAGCGGGACCTGGATGCCCATATTGGCTCCTACATATTCTACGAAGATCTTTATCGGTCAGACCGCATAACAACATACGTTGTTCCCTTTGTCATCGGTATGTTACTTGCCCGATATTCGATCATCGGTATCTCAATACCTAGTTCAATCTCGTTACAGGCAAGTCTCTTTACTCGTTCCGTAATACATCATCCCGCAACTAACTCATTAGTTGCAATGCTTCCAAGGCTTATAGTGATGTGCATTACTGAGTGGGCCCAGAGATACCTCTCCGACAATCGGAGTGACAAATCCTAATCTCGAAATATGCCAACCCAACAAGTACCTTTGGAGACACCTGTAGAGCACCTTTATAATCAACCAGTTACGTTGTGACGTTTGGAGCCACACAAAGTGTTGCATAATCTCATAGTCATAGGAACATGTATAAGTCATGAAGAAAACAATGGCAACAAACTAAATGATCAAGTGCTAAGCTAACGGAATGGGTCAAGTCACATCATTCTCCTAATGATGTGATCCTGTTAATCAAATGACAACTCATGTCTATGGTTGTAACACCCCGGATATGATTTACCCAATTTGTACTCCAACTCTTGCCGTTTCCGGCCTTAAGTTATTTTATTTTCTCGGGTTCGGATTTTTGTCTGCGTGTGTTGTTATCATTGTCATGCATCTCATATCATGTCATCATGTGCATTGCATTTGCATACGTGTTCATCTCATGCATTCGAGCATTTTCCCTGTTGTCCGTTTTGCATTTCGGCGCTTCGTTCTCTTCCGGTGGTCATTTCTACCTTTCTTTCGTGTGTGGGGATTAAACATTTCCGGATTGGACCGAGACTTGCCAAGCGGCCTTGGTTTACTACCAGTAGACCGCCTGTCAAGTTTCGTACCATTTGGATTTCGTTTGATACTCCAACGATTAACCGAGGGACCGAAAAGGCCTCGTGTGTGTTGCATCCCAACACCCATCCAATTTGGCCCAAAACCCACCAAAACCCTCTCCATCATCTAGAGCGCTCGATCATGATCGCGTTCCCGAAAACTGCACCTCATTTGGACTCTCCTAGCTCCCTCTATGCCTATATATAGACCCCTTCCCCGAAATCCGGATCTCCCCTCGTCCGAAACCCTAAAAAAATCGTCTCCGCGCGGCCGGACACGTCCGGACCGCGACGGACACACCGCCGCCAGCCACTCCCGCGCCGCCACGTCACCGACGCTGACCCGCGCGCCGCCGGGGCCCGACGGGCCCAGATCAGGCCCCCCGAGCCCACTTCCTCCGCGCCGCCCAAGCCGGCCTCGTCCCCGCCCGAGCCGGCCGGCTCCTCCAGTCCGGTGCCGCCGCCCGCCATCTCCGGCGCGCCGCCCCTCGCCGCCTCCTGCCTCGCCGACATTGCGCCACCACCCCGCCGCTCCGGGAAGCCGCGCCGGCGACCCCTCTCGCCGGATCCGCCGACCCCCTCGCCGGACTGCTTCCCTCCGGCGACCACCACACTCGCCGGCGATCCTCGGGCCGCGTGCAGCTACAGTACACGCCGGACCCGATCTGGATCTGAGATCCAAAACTCGGTTGACTTTCTTTGCCCGAAACCCTAGTTTATTTACTCCTGTTCATCGCGTCGTAACTCCGTTTTGGGCATATAGCATATCAAAATGTTCGCCTCAGAGAGCACATCATTTCATCTCATTGCATCATTTTCATTTGAGTTCATATTTATGCCCGAAATGCTGTTAGAAGAGTGCTACTTGAGATAATTGTCAGATCTGCTGCTCCATTTAGATATTTGTCATTTTTTGCCATGTTTAATGTGTGCATGATATGCCCATGAGCTCTACATGTGTTTTGTTAAAGGTTTTGCCATCTTTCCAGAGGTGCAACCCATGTATTTTTTTGATGTGTGTGATGACTAGCACAAGCTTGCAAAGTGAGGCACTTGGTAATGCTGATTTCAGGGACTTAGCATTTCCACTAAGTCCTTGAGCTGTTTATCTCATATGGCCATATGTTCATGTTATTTCCTAGTGATCTGTGCCTCTTTTGAGGATGATCAGTAAGGATGTTTTGTTAATCTTGTAGTGCTCTATCCATCCATGTTTTTGTTTGCAATTATGGAGCACCCTAGCTTGAGTCAATCGAGCTCTACTTTTGTCATTTCGTGAATCTGGGTAGATTGTCTACTTGTTAGCGATTTTGCCAAGGATGTTGTAGTTGATCCGTCCATGCTATGCTATTGTTCTTGCCATGTCTAGCTTGCATTTTGTGTATTCTTGATGGGTGTATGCTTAGCTTGTCATGACTTGCTCTGTAGTGAGTGCATCGAGCTCGTAAACATGCCTACTTGATATCTGTTTAGCATGCTCCAGTTTTCACTAAGTCTGAGAACTGATTATGTTTTTGCCATGTTCACATGCTTGCAATTGTATTTTTCTGATCCCTTTTGGCTCAAGGTCACTAAGGGACTTTTGTTAAGCTCGTTGAGTAGCTCCATGACATGCTTTACTTTGCCTTGTTCAGGTCCTATAGCATATAGTTTTCATGCTCCAAAGAGTGCTATCTGATCTGAAATTCCAGACAAGTGTTAATTTCACTAAGTCTGAAATCTGTTTGTTAAATGCATTTTTGCCATGCTTGTTTGAACCTGTTAATGGATGAATTGGCCGTATCTCAGTGCTAGACTTTTGTTAAGCTTCTTGAATGGATCCCTGCCATGTATTTTGATGCCATGTTTGGGTGCTGTAGCATGTTCATCTTGTTGCATTTAGATGGCTACTTGCTGAAAATCGCAGAACATGGCCATATTTGAATTACTTGCCTTTTCCAAACCGTAACTCCGATTCCGGCGTTCTTTATATCGTTTTCAAGCGATTTCATCTCATCTTTCCAATGGCACACTTGGATTTCCAAGTTGAGGCCAGGTTCATGCATTCCTTGTCAAATCTTACATATGCATCCCGGATTGCATTCTGCATAGCATATCATCCTTGCATCATGTTGTTTGAGTTTGCACGTGGTTGATTGTGTCCTTGTTGCTTGTTTGTCTTGTTTGGGTAGAGCCGGGAGACGAGTTCACTAACGAGGAGCCCGTTGAGTTTTCTTTCGAGGATCCAGTCAACTCTGACAACTTTGCATGCAAGATGGTCATACCCTCGAAATCACTACTATCTTTGCTTTGCTAGATGCTCGCTCTTTTGCTATGCCATGCTACAATGCCTACCACTTGGTTTCAAGCCTCCCAAATTGCCATGTCAAACCTCTAACCCACCATGTCCTAGCAAACCGTTGATTGGGTATGTTACCGCTTTGCTCAGCCCCTCTTATAGCGTTGCTAGTTGCAGGTGAAGTTTGGAGACCGTTCCTTGCTGGAACATTATTTACTTGTTGGGATATCATTATATTGCCATGTTATTTTAATGCATCTATATACTTGGTAAATGGTGGAAGGCTCGGCCTCTCGCCTAGTGTTTTGTTCCACTCTCGCCGCCCTAGTTTCCGTCATATCGGTGTTATGTTCCCGGATTTGCGTTCCTTACGCGGTTGGGTTATAATGGGAACCCCTTGACAGTCCGCCTTGAATAAAACTCCTCCAGCAATGCCCAACCTTGGTTTTACCATTTGCCACCTAGCCTTTTCCCTTGGGTTTCGCGGACTCAAGGGTCATCTTATTTTAAACCCCCGAGCCAGTGCTCCTCTGAGCGTCGGTACAACCTAGAGCACCGTGTGGGGCCGTCCCTTGGCAACTTGGGTTACATTGGCTCCCGTACGCTTAGCTTATCCGGTGTGCCCTAAGAACGAGATATGTGCAGCTCCTATCGGGATTTGTCGGCACAGCGGGTGGTGTTGCTGGACTTGTTTTACCATTGTCGGAGTTGTCTTGAAGAACCGGGATACCGAGTCTGATCGAAACGTCTCGGGAGGAGGTCTATTCCTTCGTTGACCGTGAGAGCTTGTCATGGGCTAAGTTGGGACTCCCCTGCATGGATTTGAACTTTCGAAAGCCGTGCCCACGGTTATGGGCAGATGGGAATTTGTTAATGTCCGGTTGTAGATAACTTAAACCTTAACTTAATTAAAATGAATCAACAGTGTGAGTTACCATGATGGTCTTTCTCGGCGGAGTCCGGGAAGTGAACACGGTGTTGGAGTAATGCTTGCGCAGGTTGTCCTCTAGTTTCTCGCTCGCGCTTTGCCTCCTCTTCTCGCTCTCTTTTGCGAACAGGATCGCCACCATTTATGCTAGCCGCTTGCTGCAGCTCCACATATTTTACCTTGCCTTTCCTATTAAGCTTAAGTCTTGATCGCGAGGGTGCGAGATTGCTGAGTCCCTGTGGCTCACATATTACTTCCAAACCAGATGCAGGGCCTAACGATTCCGCTCCAGGTGACGCGCTTGAGCTCAAGTGGGAGTTCGACGAGGACTCTCAACGATACTACGTGTCTTTCCCTGATGATCAGTAGTGGTGCCCAGTTGGGGGTGATCGGGACCGTGTCGCATGTTGGTTATCTTTTATTTTGGCGCCGTAGTCGGGCCATGAGTGTTTGTATGTTGTAATGTTATTTATGTACTTTGTGTGACGTGGCGAGTGTAAGCCAACTATGTATTTCCCCTTTTATTATCTATATTACATGGGATGTTGTGATGATTGCCTAACTTGCGACATTGCTTTCAATGCGGTTATGCCTCTAAGTCGTGCCTCGACACGTGGGAGATATAGCCGCATCGAGGGCGTTACAAGTTGGTAATCAGAGCCTTCCCCGACCTTAGGAGCCCCATTGCTTGATCGTTTTTAGCAGCCGAGTTGTGTCTAGAAAAATGTTTTGAGTCATTTAGGAATTATATATCGGAGAGTTTAGGAATTCTTTTTACTTCCCAGTCTCCTCATCGCTCTGGTAAGGCATCCTGGCGTAGAGTTTTGACTCTTCTCTTCTCAAATTTCACTAAAAAAAATTTAGGATCACGCGGGTATCTTGGAATCGTTCCGATGGTTTTATGACGAGAACATTGTCTTGGTGCCTCCTGTCAGGGGTTTTGTGGAAGTGTCCCGGGGAGTTGAGCTCTGAGGTGTTGTCGTCATAATTTTATCGTTGCAGTTCTGGAATACCTGAGTTTAGTACGCCGACATCAAAAATCTCTTTTATGTAGTTCGTTGGTGAGATAACCTCGACGCCACCCAGTACTGGGGCGGGAGTTCGGGAGTATCGCCATAACTTGTATAACGGATGCTTTTCAAAGGTTGAGGTAGATGGTTTCCGAAGTTTTTCTCGGTTATGTGTTGAAGGATGGATACAGCTGGATGTAGGATTTGCTAGATTTGGGTGAGATATTATGCTTCCCCTGTATCTCCAACACCTGATTGCATAACCGGAAAGGTTCGGGAGTTTCATAGGTGAGAATTCCTGTAGCTCTAGTTCTTCTTCCACGGATATTTGGTTTGAGATTGGGATTTCTTACCGATTATTTGTTCTTGATCCGTACCTTGTTGATTTATTTCTCTACCTAAATTCTAAGTGGCTTCTCAATTTATGGATATGTGACCATTTCAAGAGGAATGCATTCGTTCATTTTGTTTGGATGTGAAGACTTTATGTTGCAATTTTCATTCCGTTGGATTCAGCTTCATTTTATCTGTCTATGTGCTAACGGTGGTCAACCTCTTCAGGATGGCTCCCGCTAAGAGCACCAATCAGAATCAGAATCAAGATCCGCCACCACCTCCTCCTCCTCCGG
Source organism: Triticum urartu (assembly GCF_003073215.2). NCBI lineage: Eukaryota > Viridiplantae > Streptophyta > Magnoliopsida > Poales > Poaceae > Triticum > Triticum urartu. The sequence continues at coordinate 514,031,858 of NC_053028.1, read as the reverse complement.
AGGCATGGCAAGCTGTGATGGCCGCAACCAATGCAAACACATAGTTGATCATGCAAATTCTTCAAGAGCGCAATCAAGCGAACCAAGGGAACCAAGGCAACAATCAGAATCACTTTGCTACACTCAACCAGTTCCTTGCTAACGGGCCAAAGACTTTCAGCAATTGTGTTGAGGCAACTGATGCTGACGATTGGCTCGTGGATCTGTGCAAGCATTTCGAGTGCAGTAACGTCAGGCCTGAGGACTTCGTCAAGTTCGCTTCCTTCCAACTCAAAGATCAAGCTGCAGAATGGTTCCAGCAGTACAAAGATTCCAAAGGTGGACGTGTTATTACCTGCGATGAATTCCGTCAAGATTTCAGAGCTCATCATATCCCTTAGAGCGTGGTTGAAAGCAAGCGTGAGGAATTCCGCAACCTGAAGCAAGGCTCTTTGTCTGTCTATGACTACAACAAGTTGTTTCAGAAGCTCGCCCGCTTTGCTAAGCAGGACGTCCCTGATGAGAAGAGCATGATATACCAGTTCAGGGGTGGTCTCAGAGAAGAAATTCAGCTAGCTCTTGTTCTCTTTGAGCCCTTGAGGTACGATGAGTTCTACAACATGGCGTTGAAGCAAGAGGCTGCTCAACTGAGGTGTGATGCTTCCAAGAAGCGAGTCAGAGATGCTACTCCTTCTTCCTCTACTCAAGTGGCCAAGCAGCAGAAGTATTGGCTTCCTCCTCCTCCGTTCCGTCAGCCGTATCAGAAGAAGAGCAAAGGTGGTAGTGGATCTTCCCACCCACCCAACCCTGGCTTTCAGAACAAGATTTCGTCTCAAGCTCCAAGATCGAGTGCTCCGTATCACTGTCCGCTTTCAGAGGTCACGTGCAACAAGTGCCAACAGAAGGGTCACTATGCCAAAAAGTGCTTCAACCAGAGGCGTCTTCCTCCTCCTCCTGTCAGATTGGCAAGTACAGTTGTGGTCAAGCATAACCCCAAGCACACCAAGGTCAACTTGCTAAATGCAGCTCAGACAGAGGACTCGTCAGATGTCATCATGGGTAACTTTCCAGTTAACTCTTTTCCCGCAAAAGTTCTTTTTGACACTGGTGCATCGCATTGTTTCATGTCGAGATCATTTGTTTCCAAGCATGACTTCGTTTCGCAAATGTTGGGTAAACCTATGGGAGTGGTTTCTCCGGCTAAGTCTATGAGGGCTACTTCAATAGTCCCGGATGTTTCTATCATGTTGGGTGACTTCAAGTTTCTGGCTTCCCCAATGGTTCTTGGTAACTCGGATATTGATCTTATTCTCGGGATGGATTGGCTTTCTAAGCACAAGGCTCGGCTTGATTGTGCAGCCAGGCAGATTCAATTGACTCATTCGTCTGAGGATGTAATTGTCTTTGCCGCGAACGATGATACCATCCGTCTATTTTCTCTCAATGAGAAGGGTGAACTGGATGCTATCTCGCAAATTCTAGTCGTTTGCGAATATCAAGTCGTCTTTCCAGAAGAGCTTCCAGGAATGCCTCCGCACCGGCCAGTTGAATTCGTCATCGATCTTGAGCCTGGCATGGAACCAGTGTGCAAGCATCCTTACAAGCTCGGACCTAAAGAGCTGAAGGAGCTGAAGAAGTAACTCGATATTCAAGAAAGAATGGGTCTTATCCGGCCTAGTTCTTCTCCGTGGGGTTGTGGTGTTCTTTTTGTGAAGGAGAAGGATGGAACGGACCGACTTTGTGTTGATTACCGTCCATTGAACAAGAAGACCATCAAGAACAAATACCCACTTCCCAACATCAATGAGTTGTTTGAACAACTCAAAGGTGCCCAAGTATTCTCCAAGCTTGATCTCCGTATGGGTTATCATCAGATTCGATTCCGTGAGCAAGATATTCCCAAGACGGCTTTCAGGACAAGCTATGGTTCATATGAATGCACTGTCATGTCTTTTGGCCTCGTCAACGCTCCTCCGACTTTCTCTCGCATGATGAACTTCATCTTCAACGCCTACACCAATGACTTCGTTTTGGTCTATCTCGACGACATTCTGGTTTTCTCGAAGAACAAGGAAGATCATGCCAAGCACTTGCATTTGGTACTCGATAAGCTGAGGGAACACAAGTTCTACGCCAAGTTCTCCAAGTGCGAATTTTGGCTCGATGAGGTTCTTTATCTTGGTCATATCATCTATGCCAAGGGTATTACCGTAAATCCTGAGAAGGTGTCTGCAATTGTGAATTGGGAACCTCCTCAGAACGTGAAGCAACTCCGTAGCTTCCTCGGTCTCGCAAGCTATTATCGAAGATTCATTGAAAACTTTTCTAAGATCGCGAAGCCTCTCTCAAATCTTCTCCAGAAGCACGTCAAGTACGTTTGGTCTCCAGAGTGTGACATTGCTTTCAACACTTTGAAAGAGAAATTGATCACTGCTCCAGTTCTGACTCCGCCTGATGAATCCAAGTCGTACAAGGTCTTTTGTGATGCCTCTCTCCAAGGTCTTGGCGCAGTGTTGATGCAAGAGAAGAAAGTTGTTTCTTATACCTCTCGCCAATTGAAGCCCAATGAGAAGAACTACCCCACTCATGATCTCGAGTTGGCGGCAGTTGTGCATGCTCTTTTGACTTGGAGACATCTCTTATTGGGAAGAAAAGTGGACATTTTCACTGATCACAAGAGTCTCAAGTACATCTTCACTCAGCCTAATCTCAACCTCAGGCAAACTCGATGGGTCGAAATGATTCAAGAGTATAATCCGAGTATCAAGTATACTCCAGGCAAGGCCAATGTGATTGCTGATGCTTTGAGCAGGAAAGCTTATTGCAATAGTCTGATTCTCAAGCCTTTTCAACCCGAGCTTTGTGAAGCTTTCCGCAAACTTAATCTACAAGTTGTTCCACAAGGTTTCCTCGCCAACCTTCAAGTCTCTCCTACCTTGGAAAACCAGATTCGCCAAGCTCAGCTTCTTGATGCTATGGTGAAAAAGGTGAAGATTGGGATTGCCAAGAGTCAACCCAAGTACAGGTGCTACTGCCTTGATGACAAGGATACTCTCTTCTTCGAGGATCATATTGTTGTACCGAAAGGTGACCTTCGTAAAGTGATCATGAACGAGGCTCACAATTCTCTCCTCTCCATCCACCCTAGGAGCACGAAGATGTATCAGGACCTCAAGCAGGCTTATTGGTGGACTCGAATGAAGCGCGAGATTGCTCAATTCGTGAATGAATGTGATGTCTGCAGAAGAGTGAAGGCAGAACACCAAAGGCCAGCGGGTCTCCTCCAACCTCTTGCCATTCCAGAATGGAAGTTTGACCACATTGAAATGGACTTCGTGACTGGGTTTCCAAAGTCCAAACATGGCAATGATGCTATATTCGTTGTCATCGACAAACTCACCAAAGTGGCTCACTTTCTGCCTATCAAAGAGTCAATCACTGCAGCTCAATTGGCGGAACTCTATACCTCTCGAATTGTCTCTCTGCACGGTATTCCTCAGGTGATCTGTTCAGACCGTGGCAACATCTTTACCTCAAAGTTTTGGGATTCTTTTCAGAAGGCCATGGGCACCAACATCCGCTTCAGCACAGCTTTCCATCCTCAAACTAGCGGTCAAGTCGCGCGTGTCAACCAGATGCTTGAAGATATGCTCAGGGCTTGTGTGATCTCCTTCGGCATGAAGTGGGAGGATTGTCTTCCATATGCTGAATTCTCCTACAACAAAAGTTTTCAAGCAAGTTCGGGCAAGGCACCATTTGAAATTCTGTATGGCAGGAAGTGCCGTACCCCTCTCAACTGGTCTGAAACCGGTGAACGTCAGCTTCTCGGTAATGACTTAATCACAGAGGCAGAGGAAATGTGCAAAGTCATTCGAGATAACCTCAAAGCAGCCCAATCCCGCCAGAAGAGCTACTATGATAGCAAGCACCGTGATTTGGCTTTCGAGATCGGAGATCATGTTTACCTCCGCGTCTCTCCTATGAAAGGTACTCATCGCTTCGGTATCAAAGGGAAGCTTGCCCCCAGATACGTGGGACCTTTCAAGATTGTCAGCAAGAGAGGCGATCTCGCCTATCAACTCGAGCTTCCTTCAAACTTTGCAAATGTTCATGACGTGTTCCATGTCTCTCAGCTCCGAAAGTGCTTCAAGACTCCTGATCGCACCGTCAACTTCGAGGACATTGAGCTCCAAGAAGATCTCTCCTACCGTGAGCACCCCGTTTCTATTCTTGAAGAGACTGAACGCAAGACCCACAACAAGTCAATCAAATTCCTCAAAGTCAAGTGGTCACACCGTTCCGACCGTGAAGCTACCTGGGAACGCGAGGATCACCTCCATTCTGAGTACCCGGCGTTCTTTCAGTCCTAGATCTCGGGACGAGATCCTTTCGTAGTGGTGGAGTGTTGTAACACCCCGGATATGATTTACCCAATTTGTACTCCAACTCTTGCCGTTTCCGGCCTTAAGTTATTTTATTTTCTCGGGTTCGGGTTTTTGTCTGCGTGTGTTGTTATCATTGTCATGCATCTCATATCATGTCATCATGTGCATTGCATTTGCATACGTGTTCATCTCATGCATTCGAGCATTTTCCCCGTTGTCTGTTTTGCATTCCGGCGCTTCGTTCTCCTTCGGTGGTCATTTCTACCTTTCTTTCGTGTGTGGGGATTAAACATTTCCGGATTGGACCGAGACTTGCCAAGCGGCCTTGGTTTACTACCGGTAGACCGCCTGTCAAGTTTCGTACCATTTGGACTTCGTTTGATACTCCAACGGTTAACCGAGGGACCGAAAAGGCCTCGTGTGTGTTGCAGCCCAACACCCCTCCAATTTGGCCCAAAACCCACCAAAACCCTCTCCATCATCTAGAGCGTTCGATCACGATCGCATGGCCGAAAACCGCACCTCATTTGGACTCTCCTAGCTCCCTCTATGCATATATATAGACCCCTTCCCCGAAATCGGGATCTCCCCTCGTCCGAAACACTAAAAAAATCGTCTCCGCGCGGCCGGACACGTCCGGACCGCGCCGGACACACCGCCGCCAGCCACTCCCGCACCGCCACATCACCGCCGCCGACCCGCGCGCCGTCGGGGCCCGACGGGCCCAGATCCGTCCCCCCGAGCCCACTCCCTCCGCGTCGCCCGAGCCGGCCGGCTCCTCCAGTCCGGTGCCACCGCCCGCCATCTCCGGCGCGCCTCCCCGCCACGCAAGGTCGCGCCTCCGGCCGCCCCTCGCCGCCTCCTGCCTCACCGACGTCGCACCACCGCCCCGCCGCTCCGGGAAGCCGCGCCGACGACCCCTCTCGCCGGATCCGCTGACCCCCTCGCCGGACAACTTCCCTCCGGCGCCACCACACTCGCCGGTGATCCTCGGGCCGCGTGCAGCTACAGTACCCGCCGGACCCGATCTGGATCTGAGATCCAAAACTCGGTTGACTTTCTTTGCCCGAAACCCTAGTTTATTTGCTCCTGTTCATTGCATCGTAACTCCTCATCCGTAGCTCCGTTTTGGGCATATAGCATATCAAAATGTTCGTCTCAGATAGCACATCATTTCATCTCATTGCATCATTTTCATTTGAGTTCATCTTGATGCCCGAAATGCTGTTAGAAGAGTGCTACTTGAGATAATTGTCAGATCTGCTGCTCCATTTAGATATTTGTCATTTTTTGCCATGTTTAATGTGTGCATGATATGCCCATGAGCTCTACATGTGTTTTGTTAAGGGTTTTGCCATATTTCCAGAGGTGCAACCCATGTATTTTTGTGATGTGTGTGGTGACTAGCACAAGCTTGCAAAGTGAGGCACTTGGTAATGCTGATTTCAGGGACTTAGCATTTCCACTAAGTCCTTGAGCTGTTTATCTCATATGACCATATGTTCATGTTGTTTCCTAGTGATCCGTGCCTCTTTTGAGGATGATCAGTAAGGATGTTTTGTTAATCTTGTAGTGCTCTATCCATCCATGTCTTTGTTTGCAATTATGGAGCACCCTAGCTTGAGTCAATTGAGCTCTACTTGTCATTTCGTGAATCTGGGTAGATTGTCTACTTGTTAGCGATTTTGCCGAGGATGTTGTAGTTGATCCGTGCATACTATGCTATTGTTCTTGCCATGTCTAGCTTGCATTTTGTGTATTCTTGATGGGTGTATGCTTATCTTGTCATGACTTGCTCTATAGTGAGTGCATCGAGCTCGTAAACATGCCTACTTGATATCTGTTTCAGCATGCTCCAGTTTTCACTAAGTCTGAGAACTGATTATGTTTTTGCCATGTTCACATGCTTGCAATTGTATTTTTCTGATCCCTTTTGGCTCAAGGTCACTAAGGGACTTTTTTTAATCTCTTTGAGTAGCTCCATGCCATCCTTTACTTTGCCTTGTTCAGGTCTTGTAGCATATAGTTTCATGCTCCAAAGAGTGTTATCTGATCTGAAATTCCAGACAAGTGTTAATTTCACAAAGTCTGAAATCTGTTTGTCAAATGCATTTTTGCCATGCTTGTTTGAACCTGTTAATGGATGAATTGGCCGTAGCTCAGTGCTAGACTTTTGTTAAGCTTCTTGAATGGATCCCTGCCATGTATTTTGATGCCATGTTTGGGTGCTGTAGCATGTTAATCTTGTTGCATTTAGATGGCCACTTGTTGAAAATCGCAGAACGTGGCCATATTTGAATTGCTTGCCTTTTCCAAACTGTAACTCCGATTCCGGCGTTCTTTATATCGTTTTCAAGCGATTTCATCTCATCTTTCCAGTGGCACACTTGGATTTCCAAGTTGAGGCCAGGTTCATGCATTCCTTGTCAAATCTTGCATATGCATCCCGCATTGCATTTCGCATAGCATATCATCCTTGCATCATGTTGTTTGAGTTTGCACGTGGTTGATTGTGTCCTTGTTGCTTGTTTGTCTTGTTTGGGTAGAGCCGGGAGACGAGTTCGCTAACGAGGAGCCCATTGAGTTTGCTTTCGAGGATCCAGTCAACTCTGACAACTTTGCAGGCAAGATGATCATACCCTCGAAATCACTACTATCTTTGCTTTGCTAGATGCTCGCTCTTTTGCTATGCCATGCTACGATGCCTACCCTTGCTTTGAAGCCTCCCAAATTGCCATGTCAAACCTCTAACCCACCATGTCCTAGCAAACCGTTGATTGGCTATGTTACCGCTTTGCTCAGCCCCTCTTATAGCGTTGCTAGTTGCAGGTGAAGTTTGGAGACCGTTCCTTGATGGAACATTATTTACTTGTTGGGATATCATTATATTTCCATGTTATTTTAATGCATCTATATACTTGGTAAAGGGTGGAAGGCTCGGCCTCTCGCCTAGTGTTTTGTTCCACTCTTGCCGCCCTAGTTTCCGTCATATTGGTGTTATGTTCCCGGATTTGCGTTCCTTACGCGGTTGGGTTATAATGGGAACCCCTTGACAGTCCGCCTTGAATAAAACTCCTCCAGCAATGCCCAACCATGGTTTTACCATTTTCCACCTAGCCTTTTCCCTTAGGTTTCGCGGACTCAAGGGTCATCTTATTTTAAACCCCCGGGCCAGTGCTCCTCTGAGCGTTGGTCCAACCTAGAGCACCGTGCGGTGTCGTCCCTTGGCAACTTGGGTTACGTTGGCTCCCGTACGCTTAGCTTATCCGGTGTGCCCTGAGAACGAGATATGTGCAGCTCCTATCGGGATTTGTCGACACAGCGGGTGGTGTTGCTGGACTTGTTTTACCATTGTCGGAGTTGTCTTGAAGAACCGGGATACCGAGTCTGATCGGAATGTCTCGGGAGGAGGTCTATTCCTTCGTTGACCGTGAGAGCTTGTCATGGGCTAAGTTGGGACTCCCCTGCAGGGATTTGAACTTTCGAAAGTCGTGCCCGCGGTTATGGGCAGATGGGAATTTGTTAATGTCCGGTTGTAGATAACTTGAACCTTAACTTAATTAAAATGAATCAACAGTGTGAGTTACCGTGATGGTCTCTTCTCGGCGGAGTCCGGGAAGTGAACACGGTGTTGAGTAATGCTTGCGCAGGTTGTCCTCTAGTTTCTTGCTCGCGCTTTGCCTCCTCTTCTCGCTCACTTTTGCGAATAGGATCGCCACCATTTATGCTAGCCGCTTGCTGCAGCTCCACATATTTACCTTGCCTTTCCTATTAAGCTTAAATAGTCTTGATCGCGAGGGTGCGAGATTGCTGAGTCCCTGTGGCTCACAGATTACTTCCAAACCAGATGCAGGGCCTGACGATTCCGCTTCAGGTGACGCGCTTGAGCTCAAGTGGGAGTTCGACGAGGACTCTCAACGATACTACGTGTCTTTCCCTGATGATCAGTAGTGGTGCCCAGTTGGGGGTGATCGGGACCGTGTCGCATGTTGGGTTGTCTTTTATTTTGGCGCCGTAGTCGGGCCATGAGTGTTTGGATGTTGTAATGTTATTTATGTACTTTGTGTGACGTGGCGAGTGTAAGCCAACTATGTATTTCCCCTTTTATTATCTATATTACATGGGATGTTGTGATGATTGCCTAACTTGCGACATTGCTTTCAATGCGGTTATGCCTCTAAGTCGTGCCTCGACATGTGGGAGATATAGCCGCATCGAGGGCGTTACAATGGTTAGGAAACTTAACCATCTTTGATCAACGAGCTAGTCAAGTAGAGGCAAACTAGTGACACTCTGTTTGTGTATGTATTCACACATGTATTATGTTTCTGGTTAATACAATTCTAGCATGAATAATAAACATTTATCATGAAATAAGGAAATAAATAATAACTTTATTATTGCCTCTAGGGCATATTTCCTTCAGGCAGCCACGACCACCATGCCCGGGCCAAGAGATCGAGACGTCCTCGTGCCGCGAAGATTAGCTAGAGGGGATCTCCTCTTGCCGTTGTCGAGACGAGGCGCGGCCGAAGTGGATCTCGATCTAAACCCCTCGGGCCCAGATCAGATCTCATCGCAGCCAAAATCTCATCCGCCAAACGGCCGCCGAAGATCTCCTGGCCACCGCCAACCCGCTGCGCACTGTCGTTGGAGGAGGAGGGAGATGGACGCCGCTGCCCCCACACGTTATCGCCGGCCGAGGACAGCGCCGCCGCCACCACCTCACCACAGGGGCTTCGCCCCGCGGTGTCCTCAGCGACGGCGACTGTAGTGGGAGGTGATGGAGGGGGAGGGCTGAGGGCGGTGTGGACGGGGACTCCCCGGGGGCGGCGCAGCGCCACCGCCTTGGGGGAGAGATAAGTAGTTGTGGGTTCCGGTTTTGCATACGACATAAAAACATCTTACATTTTGTTATGGAAAAATAATTTAATAACTTTGTCTATTTGTTGGAGGTTGGCTCTACATTTCAGTATGGAGACTTTTACATTTGACAAATCCAACATTTTTTATTTCGAGAGCACGTAAATTGCGTGCCTTAGCTCTATAGAAGACATAGGATAAAAAATACAAGAACTACACGCAAGCTTCCACCACAACCCGGTAAGAAGTAAACACCACTCCAATATGAATGCACACTTTACAACTCCAATGCAAAAGGGCTTGTCTTAAACTGACCAACAAAGCCGCGTCTCGACCAAGGCCAATCACCTCCAAGAAAGCAACGACTCCAAAAGAACTATCCTTGTCAACGCAACAACCATCCTTGAATGCCTAAGAGTTGGCAGGTGGGTGTCGGAACTAGACAACCTCGAGAAAGCCATCATCTTGGGCTTGAAGGAAATATGCGCTAGAGGCAATAATAAAGTTGTTATTTATATTTCCTTATATCATGATAAATATTTATTATTCATGCTAGAATTGTATTAACCGGAAACTTGATACATGTGAGAATACATAGACAAAACAAAGTGTCCCTAGTATGCCTCTACTTGACTAACTCGTTAATCAAAGATGGTTAAGTTTCCTGACCATAGACATGTGTTGTCATTTGATGAACGGGATCACGTCATTAGAGAATGATATGATGGACAAGACCCATCCGTTAGCTTAGCATAATGATCGTTAAGTTTTATTGCTATTGCTTTCTTCATGACTTATACATATTCCTTTGACTATGAGATTATGCAACTCCCGAATACCGGAGGAACACCTTGTGTGCTATGAAACATCACAAAGTAACTGTGTTGGAAATATGCCCTAGAGGCAATAATAAAAGGATTATTATTATATTTCCTTGTTCATGATAATTGTCTTTTATTCATGCTATAATTGTGTTATCCGAAAATCGTAATACATGTGTGAATACATAGACACCGACATGTCCCTAGTAAGCCTCTAGTTGACTAGCTCGTTGATCAATAGATAGTCATGGTTTCCTGACTATGGACATTGGATGTCATTGATAACGAGATCACATCATTAGGAGAATGATGTGATGGACAAGACCCAATCCTAAACTTAGCACAAGATCATATAGTTCGTTTGCTAGAGTTTTTCCAATGTCAAGTATCTTTTCCTTAGACCATGAGATCGTGTAACTCCCGGATGCCGTAGGAGTGCTTTGGGTGTACCAAACGTCACAACGTAACTGGGTGACTATAAAGGTATACTACGGGTATCTCCGAAAGTGTCTGTTGGGTTGACACGGATCAAGACTGGGATTTGTCACTCCGTATAACGGAGAGGTATCTCTGGGCCCACTCGGTAATGCATCATCATAATGAGCTCAAAGTGACCAAGTGTCTGGTCACGGGATCATGCATTACGGTACGAGTAAAGTGACTTGCCGTTAACGAGATTGAACGAGGTATTGGGATACCGACGATCGAATCTCGGGCAAGTAATGTACCGATTGACAAAGGGAATTGTATACGGGGTTGCTTGAATCCTCGACATCATGGTTCATCCGATGAGATCATCGAGGAGCATGTGGGAGCCAACATGGGTATCCAGATCCCGTTGTTGGTTATTGACCGGAGAGCCATCTCGGTCATGTCTACATGTCTCCCGAACCCGTAGGGTCTACACACTTAAGGTTTGGTGACGCTAGGGTTGTAGAGATATAATATGCAGTAACCCAAAAGTTGTTCGGAGTCCCGGATGAGATCCCGGACGTCACGAGGAGTTCTGGAATGGTCCGGAGGTGAAGAATTATATATAGGAAGTGCAGTTTTGGCCATCGGGAGAGTTTCGGGGGTCACCGGTATTGTACCGGGACCACCGGAAGGGTCCCGGGGGTCCACCGGGTGGGGCCACCCATCCCGGAGGGCCCCATGGGCCAAAGTGGGGAGGGGAACCAGCCCATAGTGGGCTGGTGCGCCCCCCTTGGCCCACCCCATGCGCCTAGGGTTGGAAACCCTAGGGTGGGGGCGCCCCACCTGGCTTGGGGGGCACTCCACCCCTTGGCCGCCGCCGCCCTAGGAGATCCCATCTCCTAGGGCCGGCGCACCCCCTAGGGGGCCTATATAAAGAGGGGGAGGGAGGGGGCAGCCGTACCCTTGAGTCTTGGCGCCTCCCTCTCCCCTGCTACACCTCTCCCTCTCGTAGTAGAACGGCGAAGCCCTGCTGCGGTGACCCCTGCATCCACCACCACACCGTCGTGCTACTGGATCTTCATCAACCTCTCCTCCCCCCTTGCTATATCAAGAAGGAGGATACATCACGCTGACCGTACGTGTGTTGAACACGGAGGTGCCGTCCGTTCGGCGCTAGGATCTCCGGTGATTTGGATCACGTTGAGTACGACTTCCTCATCCCCGTTCTTTGAACGCTTCCGCGCGTGATCTACAAAGGTATGTAGATGCAATCCGATCACTCGTTGCTAGATGAACTCATAGATGGATCTTGGTGAAACCGTAGGAAAATTTTTGTTTTCTACAACGTTCCCCAACAGTGGCATCATGAGCCAGGTTTATGCGTAGTTCTTTTTGCACGAGTAGAACACAATTTGTTGTCGGCGTAGATGTTGTCAACTTTCTTCCCGCTACTAGTCTTATTTTGCTTCAACGGTATTGTGGGATGAAGCGGCCCGGACCAACCTTACACGTACGCTTACGTGAGACCGGTTCCACCGACTGACATGCACTAGTTGCATAAGGTGGCTGGCGGGTGTCTGTCTCTCCCACTTTAGTTGGAGTGGATTCGATGAAAAGGGTCCTTATGAAGGGTAAATAGAAGTTGACAAATCACGTTGTGGCTTTCACGTAGGTAAGAAAACGTTCTTGCTAGAACCCTATTGCAGCCACGTAAAACTTGCAACAACAATTAGAGGACGTCTAACTTGTTTTTGCAGCAAGTGTTTTGTGATGTGACATGGCCAAAGTTGTGATGAATGATGAATGATATATATGTGATGTATGAGATGTTCATGCTATTGTAATAGGAATCACGACTTGCATGTCGATGAGTATGACAACCGGCAGGAGCCATAGGAGTTGTCTTTATTTTTTGTATGACCTGCGTGTCATTGAGAAACGCCATGTAAATTACTTTACTTTATTACTAAACGTGTTAGCCATAGTAGTAGAAGTAATAGTTGGCGAGCAACTTCATGGAGACACGATGATGGAGATCATGATGATGGAAATCATGGTGTCATGCCGGTGACGAGATGATCATGGAGCCCCAAGATGGAGATCAAAGGAGCTATGTGATATTGGCCATATCATGTCACTATTATTATTTGATTGCATGTGATGTTTATCATGTTTTTGCATCTTGTTTACTTAGAACGACAGTAGTAAATAAGATGCACCCTCATAATAATTTCAAGAAAGTGTTCCCCCTAACTGTGCACCGTTGCGACAGTTCATTGTTTCGAAGCACCACGTGATGATCGGGTGTGATAGATTCCAACGTTCACATACAACGGGTGTAAGACAGATTTACACATGCAAACACTTAGGTTGACTTGACGAGCCTAGCATGTACAGACATGGCCTCGGAACACATAAGACCGAAAGGTCGAGCATGAGTCGTATAGAAGATACGATCAACATGAAGATGTTCACCGATGTTGACTAGTCCGTCTCACGTGATGATCGGACACGGCCTAGTTAACTCGGATCATGTTATACTTAGATGACTGGAGGGATGTCTATCTAAGTGGGAGTTCATTGAATAATTTGATTAGATGAACTTAATTATCATGAACTTAGTCTAAAATCTTTACAACATGTATTGTAGATCAAATGGCCAACGTTGTCCTCAACTTCAACGCGTTCCTAGAGAAAACCAAGCTGAAAGACGATGGCAGCAACTATACGGACTGGATCCGGAACCTAAGGATCATCCTCATAGCTGCCAAGAAAGATTATGTCCTACAAGCACCGCTAGGTGAAGCACCTATTCTCCCTGCAGAACAAGACGTTATGAACGCTTGGCAGACACGTATCGATGATTACTCCCTCGTTCAGTGCGGCATGCTCTACAGCTTAGAACCGGGGCTCCAAAAGCGTTTTGAGAGACACGGAGCATATGAGATGTTCAAAGAGCTGAAAATGGTTTTTCAAGCTCATGCCCGGGTCGAGAGATATGAAGTCTCCGACAAGTTCTTCAGCTGTAAGATGGAGGAAAGTAGTTCTGTCAGTGAGCACATACTCACTATGTTAGGGTTACATAACCGCTTAACTCAGCTGGGAGTTAATCTCCCGGATGACGCGGTCATTGACAGAATCCTTCAGTCGCTTCCACCGAGCTACAAGAGCTTTGTGATGAACTTCAATATGCAAGGGATGGAAAAGACCATTCCTGAAGTATTTGCAATGCTGAAATCAGCAGAGGTAGAAGTCAAAAAGGAACATCAAGTGTTGATGGTGAATAAAACCACTAAGTTCAAGAAAGGCAAGGGTAAGAAAAACTTCAAGAAGGACGGCAAGGGAGTTGCCGCGCCCGCAAGCAAGCTGCGGGAAGAAGCCAAAGAATGGACCAAGCCCGAGACTGAGTGCTTTTATTGCAAGGAAAGTGGTCACTGGAAGCGGAACCCCCAAATACTTAGCGACAAAGGCGGCAAAACGAAAGGTATATGTGATATACATGTAATTGATGTGTACCTTACCAGTACTCGTAGTAGCTCCTGGGTATTTGATACCGGTGCAGTTGCTCACATTTGTAACTCAAAGCAGGAGCTGCGGAATAAGCGGAGACTGGCGAAGGACGAGGTGACGATGCGCGTCGGGAATGGTTCCAAGGTCGATGTGATCGCCGTCGGCACGCTACCTCTACATTTACCTCGGGATTAGTTTTTAAACCTCAATAATTGTTATTTAGTGCCAAGTTTGAGCATGAACATTGTATCAGGATCTCGTTTAATACGAGATGGCTACTCATTTAAATCCGAGAATAATGGTTGTTCTATTTATATGAGAGATATGTTTTATGGTCATGCTCCGATGGTGAATGGTTTATTCTTAATGAATCTCGAGCGTAATGCTACACATATTCATAGTGTGAGTACCAAAAGATGTAAGGTTGATAATGATAGTCCCACATACTGTGGCACTGCACCTTGGTCACATAGGTGTCAAACGCATGAAGAAGCTCCATGCAGATGGACTTTTAGAGTCTCTTGATTATGAATCATTTTGACACATGCGAACCATGCCTCATGGGTAAAATGACCAAGACTCCGTTCTCAGGAACAATGGAGCGAGCAACCAACTTATTGGAAATCATACATACTGATGTGTGGGGTCCAATGAGTGTGAGGCCTCGCGGTGGTTATCGTTATGTCTCACCCTCACTGATGACTTGAAGTAGATATGGGTATGTCTACTTAATGAAACACAGTCTGAGACTTTGAAAGGTTCAAGGATTTCAGAGTGAGGTTGAGAATCAACGTGACAGGAAATCAAGTTCCTGCGAATCAGATCGTGGAGGAGAATACTTGAGTCATGAGTTTGGCACACACTTAAGAAAATGTGGAATAGTTTCACAACTCACGCCGCCTGGAACACCTCAGCGTAATGGTGTGTCCGAACGTCGTAATCCACTCTATTAGATATGGTGCGATCTAATGATGTCTCTTATCGATTTACCGCTATCTTTTTGGGGCTATGCTTTAGAGACTGCCGCATTCATTTTAAATAGGGCTCCATCAAAATCCATTGAGACGACACTGTTTGAGTTATGGTTTGGGAAGAAACCTAAGCTGTCGTTTCTAAAAGTTTGGGGATGCGATGCTTATGTCAAGAAACTTCAACCTGAAAAGCTCGAACCCAAGTCGGAAAAATGCGTCTTCATAGGATACCCTAAAGAAACTATTGGGTATACCTTCTACCTCAGACCCGAAGGCAAGATCTTTGTTGCCAAGAATGGATCCTTTCTAGAGAAGGAGTTTCTCTCGAAAGAAGTAAGTGGGAGGAAAGTAGAACTTGATGAAGTATTACCTCTTGAACCGGAAAATGGCGCAACTCAAGAAAATGTTCCTGAGGTGCCTGCACCGACTAGAGAGGAAGTTAATGATGATGATCATGAAACTTCAGATCAAGTTGCTACTGAACTTCGTAGGTCCACAAGGACACGTTCCGCACCAGAGTGGTATGGCAACCCTGTCTTGGAAATCATGTTGTTAGACAACGGTGAACCTTCGAACTATGAAGAAGCGATGGCGGGCCCGGATTCCGACAAATGGCTGGAAGCCATGAAATCCGAGATAGGATCCATGTATGAAAATGAAGTATGGACTTTGACTGACTTGCTCGTTGAGCGGCGAGCCATAGAAAATAAATGGATCTTTAAGAAGAAGACAGACGCGGATGGTAATGTGACCATCTAGAAAGCTCGGCTTGTCGCTAAGGGTTATCGACAAGTTCAAGGGGTTGACTACGATGAGACTTTCTCACCGGTAGCGAAGCTGAAGTCCGTCCGAATCATGTTAGCAATTGCCGCATTCTATGATTATGAGATATGGCAAATGGACGTCAAAACGGCATTCCTTAATGGTTTCCTTAAGGAAGAATTGTATATGATGCAGCCGGAAGGTTTTGTCAATCCTAAGAATGCTGAAAAGGTGTGCAAGCTCCAACGCTCGATTTATGGGCTGGTGCAAGCATCTCGGAGTTGGAACATTCGCTTTGATGAGATGATCAAATCGTTTGGGTTTATGCAGACTTATGGAGAAGCCTGTGTTTACAAGAAAGTGAGTGGGAGCTCTGTAGCATTTCTCATATTATATGTAGATGACATACTTTTGATGGGAAATGATATAGAGCTTTTGGACAGCATTAAGGCCTACTTGAATAAGAGTTTTTCAATGAAGGACCTTGGAGAAGCTGCTTATATATTAGGCATCAAGATCTATACAGATAGATCAAGACGCCTCATAGGTCTTTCACAAAGCACATACCTTGATAAGATAATGAAGAAGTTCAATATGGATCAGTCTAAGAAGGGGTTCTTGCCTGTGTTGCAAGCTGTGAAATTGAGCTCAGCTCAATGTCCGACCACGGCAGAAGATATAGAAGAGATGAGTGTCATCCCCTATGCCTCAGCCATAGGTTCTATTATGTATGACATGTTGTGTACCAGACCT
Source organism: Triticum urartu (assembly GCF_003073215.2). Taxonomy (NCBI): domain Eukaryota; kingdom Viridiplantae; phylum Streptophyta; class Magnoliopsida; order Poales; family Poaceae; genus Triticum; species Triticum urartu. Next base: position 514,015,400 of record NC_053028.1, on the reverse strand, counting down.
GATGTAAACCTTGCCGTAAGTTTGGTAGGTAGGTACCAAATTAATCCCGGCAAGGAACACTAGACAGCGGTCAAGAATATCCTGAAGTACCTGAAAAGGACTAAGGAAATGTTTCTCGTTTATGGAGGTGACGAAGAGCTCGTCGTAAAGGGTTACGTCGACGCTAGCTTCGACACAGATCTGGATGACTCTAAGTCACAAACCGGATACGTGTATATTTTGAATGGTGGGGTAGTAAGCTGGTGCAATTGCAAGCAGAGCGTCGTGGCGGGATCTACATGTGAAGCGGAGTACATGGCAGCCTCGGAGGCAGCGCATGAAGCAATTTGGGTGAAGGAGTTCATCACCGACCTAGGAGTCATACCCAATGCATCGGGGTCGATCAAACTCTTCTGTAACAACACTGGAGTTATTGCACTTGCCAAGGAGCCCAGGTTTCACAAGAAGACCAGGCACATCAAGCGTCGCTTCAACTCCATTCGTGAAAATGTTCAAGGTGGAGACATAGATATTTGTAAAGTACATACGGACCTGAATGTAGCAGATCTGTTGACTAAACCTCTCCCTAGAGCAAAACATGATCAACACCAGAATTCCATGGGTGTTCGATTCATCACAATGTAACTAGATTATTGACTCTAGTGCAAGTGGGAGACTGTTGGAAATATGCCCTAGAGGAAATAATAAAAGGATTATTATTATATTTCCTTGTTCATGATAATTGTCTTTTATTCATGCTATAATTGTGTTATCCGGAAATCGTAATACATGTGTGAATACATAGACACCGACATGTCCCTAGTAAGCCTCTAGTTGACTAGCTCGTTGATCAATAGATAGTCATGGTTTCCTGACTATGGACATTGGATGTCATTGATAATGAGATCACATCATTAGGAGAATGATGTGATGGACAAGACCCAATCCTAAACTTAGCACAAGATCGTATAGTTCGTTTGCTAGAGTTTTTCCAATGTCAAGTATCTTTTCCTTAGACCATGAGATTGTGTAACTCCCGGATGCCGTAGGAGTGCTTTGGGTGTACCAAACGTCACAATGTAACTGGGTGACTATAAAGGTATACTACGGGTATCTCCGAAAGTGTCTGTTGGATTGACACGGATCAAGACTGGGATTTGTCACTCCGTATAACGGAGAGGTATCTCTGGGCCCACTCGGTAATGCATCATCATAATGAGCTCAAAGTGACCAAGTGTCTGGTCACGGGATCATGCATTACGGTACGAGTAAAGTGACTTGCCGGTAACGAGATTGAACAAGGTATTGGGATACCGACGATCGAATCTCGGACAAGTAACGTACCGATTGACAAAGGGAATTGTATACAGGGTTGCTTGAATCCTCGACATCGTGGTTCATCCGATGAGATCATCGAGGAGCATGTGGGAGCCAACATGGGTATCCAGATCCCGCTGTTGGTTATTGACCGGAGAGCCATCTCGGTCATGTCTACATGTCTCCCGAACCCGTAGGGTCTACACACTTAAGGTTCGGTGACGCTAGGGCTGTAGAGATATAATATGCAGTAACCCGAAAGTTGTTCGGAGTCCCGGATGAGATCCCGGACGTCACGAGGAGTTCCGTAATGGTCCGGAGGTGAAGAATTATATATAGGAAGTGCAGTTTCGGCCATCGGGAGAGTTTCGGGGGTCACCGGTATTGTACCGGGACCACCGGAAGGGTCCCGGGGTTCCACCGGGTGGGGCCACCCATCCCGGAGGGCCCCATGGGCCAAAGTGGGGAGGGGAACCAGTCCATAGTGGGCTGGTACACCCCCCTTGGCCCACCCCATGCGCCTAGGGTTGGAAACCCTAGGGTGGGGGGGCGCCCCACCTGGCTTGGGGGGCACTCCACCCCTTGGCCGCCGCCCCCCCTAGGAGATCCCATCTCCTAGGGCCGGCGCACCCCCTAGGGGACCTATATAAAGGGGGGGAGGGAGGGGGCAGCCGCACCCTTGAGTCTTGGCGCCTCCCTCTCCCCTGCTACACCTCTCCCTCTCGTAGTAGAACGGCGAAGCCCTGCTACGGTGACCCCTGCATCCACCACCACGCCGTCGTGCTGCTGGATCTTCATCAACCTCTCCTCCCCCCTTGCTGGATCAAGAAGGAGGAGACGTCACGCTGACCGCACGTGTGTTGAACACGGAGGTGCCGTCCGTTCGGCGCTAGGATCTCCGGTGATTTAGATCACGTCGAGTACGACTTCCTCATCCCCGTTCTTTGAACGCTTCCGCGCGTGATCTACAAAGGTATGTAGATGCAATCCGATCACTCGTTGCTAGATGAACTCATAGATGGATCTTGGTGAAACCGTAGGAAAATTTTTGTTTTCTGCAACGTTCCCCAACAAACTGGATGATTATAAATATGCTCTACAAGTGTCTCCAAAGGTGTTTGTTGGGTTGGCATAGATCGAGATTAGGATTTGTCACTCCGAGTATCGGAGAGGTATCTCTGGGCCCTCTCGGTAATGCACATCATGATAAGCCTTGCAAGCAATGTGACTAATGAGTTAGTTGCGGGATGATGTATTACGGAACTAGTAAAGAGACTTGCCGATAACGAGATTGAACTAGGTATGAGGATACCGACGATCGAATCTCGGGCAAGTAACATACCGATGACAAAGGGAATTACGTATGTTGTCATTGCGGTTTGATGGATAAAGATCTTCATACAATATGTAGGAACCAATATGAGCATCCAGATTATGCTATTGGTTATTGACCGGAGATGTGTCTCGGTCATGTCTACATAGTTCTTGAACCCGTAGGGTCCGCACGCTTAACGTTCGATGACGATTTGTATTATGAGTTATGTGTTTTGGTGACCGAAGATTGTTCGGAGTCCCGGATGAGATCACGGACATGATGAGGAGTCTCAAAGTGGTCGAGAGGTAAAGATTGATATATTGGAAGATGATATTCGGACACCGGAATGGTTTCAGAGTGGTTCGGGTATTTTTCGGAGCACCGGGGGATTACTGGAACCCCTCGGGGAAGTAATGGGCCTACATGGGCCATAGGGGAGAGGGGAGGCAGCCCACAAGGGGTGGCCGCGCCCCCTCCCATGGGGAGTCCGAATTGAACTAGGGCAGGGGGCGCGCCCCCCTTTCCTTCTCCTCTTCCCTCTCCCTTCCATGTTTCCCCTCCGTAAGAAAGGGAAGGGGGGCGAATAGGACATGGAGTCCTATTCGGTTTTCCCCCATGGCGCGCCCCCTAGGGCCGGCCGCCTCCTCCCCTCCTCCTTTATATACGGGGACAGGGGGCACTCCAAGGCACAACAGTTATTCTCTTAGCCGTGTGCGGTGCCCCCCTCCACAGTTTACTCTTCCGGTCATAGCGTCGTAGTGCTTAGGTGAAGCCCTGCGCGGATCACATCACCATCACCGTCACCACGCCATCATGCTGATGAAACACTCCCTCGACCCTCTGCTGGATCGAGAGTTCGAGGGACGTCATCGAGCTGAACGTGTGCTGAACTCGGAGGTGCCGTATGTTCGGTACTAGATCGGTTGGATCGTGAAGATGTTCGACTACATCAACCGCGTTAACCTAACACTTCCACTTTCATTCTACGAGGGTACGTGGACACACTCTCCCCCAACAGGGCTCACGCTCCACGACATACATAGCATCTCTGGCAAACAATCCAAAACAGCGATGAGCACCAAATTCGGATCTAGGTTTTCGCCCAGAGACAACCAACCAAGTGAGAGATAGCGAGGTGCTGACACACTACAATGACGCCTCCAAACCTCCAAGGAGGGGAAACGACACCCGCAGACACCGTCCGGAGACGGGCAAGACTTTCATCCGATCTTCGCACACCTGCACCCCCGCCCAACGGAATGGGGCACACCCTCCAAGTTGGTTTGCTCCACCCCTATCACAACACCTCACCGATGAAGCTTCATCGTCGCACCTCATCAACATCACTGCTAGAAACCACAACTCGCCATGGCATTCACATGCCGCCAACTTGCTGCCAAATCCAACCTTTTCACTTTCATAGTTAAAAAATCCCCGAACTTCTTGTTCTAGGAGTAGCCAAAATGGTACGATTGATGAGATGATGTCATGGAAATACCTCTTACAATATTCTACTCATAGGTTAGTTAATTCACCAAAATGTAAAAGAAAAACTCGATTTTGTGTTTTAAAGTTACATGAGATGCAAACAAGATGCATACAATATAACCATATCATGCATAAGTTGCCCTCGAGTTCTTCATCGCTGGTGAAGTCGGGGCAATGACGACGATGAAAATAATGGTTCATTAGTTTTCCGTGTCGATGGCCTTACTCGAAGTGGCATGGACGAGTTAGCGGACAGTGTCGATTGGTGGGCATCCGTTCTAGCGTGATAAGTGTTTATCCACTTAGGCAACGTCTTGCGAAGGGGGCAATGTTGCGACCTATTTTTTTGTTCTCTAGTTCCATCTCTGTTAGATGAAGCTTCGCTAGATACTACTCCTTCAGGGGACTTGTAAGGTTTGTGTCCCTCTCCTCTGTCTGCCCAGAGTGGGGGTAAAGTATGGCCTAGGTTCTTCGGGGCTAAGATCTTTCTAGATCGGACTGTCATCATCTTTTGGTCTACATCAACGACTTCCTGGCCACTCCTTCCACAAGCTCTTAGGTTTCAACAAGGTTTCCCCGGTAAGACGGAGGCCCAGAGGCGACAATGAGCTTTGCTCACCACGCGTCGCCGGTGAATGCAGATGGAAGACAACACCGATTTCTTCAAAGACTTACATGTAATTTTCATAGCACATGTCTGGTTTCAATTAATATACAACCTTGGGTGATGTCTGAAACAAATATTGTGTGCGATTTTCTTTAATTGGGAATATTTGGTTCATTGAGTGGGCGACCGTTCTATGTGACTAAGCCCACACGCACCCCTTTTTCGCATGTGGCTCAAGCCAAAAAGGGCAACCATATTTTTTTCTTCATTATTTCTATTTTCCCATTTTGTTATTTCCTTTTAATTCTTAATTGATTTTTTGTGTCTTCACATTGGAATTTTATTTGTTTTTATTTTTGACCTCTCTATTTCTTTTTGCAAAGCAGACAAGTTTACAGAAAGTATATGAAGATAGTTTGTCCATTCATGCATGCTTTTTTTGGTTGTACTTTGATCGTTCTATTTTTACTTCTACATTTCACCTTTGGCCTTTTATTTTCACTTTATTGTTTATTTTTAAGGTTGATGCATGGACATTCTTTAAACATCTATGGAAATATATTTTTACATACATCACTATCTTCTCAAAAAAATACATGAACTTTTTTCTTCAAATTCAATTTTTTATAAAATGGATGAATATTTATTTTCATATGCATGAACATTGTTTTTCTAAATGATACCAACATTTTCTTCAAAATATATACATATTTATATGGAGATACATGAATATTTTTATTTTTACAATGTATGAATATTTTACATTATTGAAATCATGTTCTACTAATTTTAAATTATTAAATAAAGAAATATTACCAAAAATTATAATACAAAAATTAGGGGAACTGAAATTTATAAATAAACCATGAGTTTAGGGCCTGTGTCAGTCGCCGGCCCACGTGAACAATTTTTTGAAAATTCATGGGCACTTCCGGATCCATGGCCGAAAAGTTCAGGCATAGCGAGGCCTATATGTTACTCTTTCTTGATCAGCCCAAATATGCTATTTTGGGCCATCAAAGAAAGAAAGATGGAATTTCTTATTTGACGCTTACTGTATCAAACTGAAGTTGTTTCCACAGGAGCAAGTCAGTAGGCCGGCCCATTTAGCGCCAGGAAGTGTTCCAGCTTTGGGAAACTTCTAGAAGTTTCCAGGCTGGGTTTTTCCAGTGGGAACCTTCTATGAGGTACCTGAACCCTTTTTGTTCTGTTTTTTTTCTTTACTTTGTATTTTACTTATTTTTTCTTTTCCCTGTTCCCTTTTTCTTTTCCTTTTTGAGTTTTTCTCATACATTTAATAATTATTCGTGTTTTCACAATTTTTTGGTGGTTTTTAGAAAAAATATCAATAATTCTAAAAATTGTTCGCATTTTTTCAAAAACCATCTGAATTTAAAAAAAAATTGGTCATGTGCCAAAAACAATCCGCAGAGTGTCCAAGATTATACCGAATTTCATATTTTGTTCCAATTATTTCAAAAAATATTTGGAATTTAAAATTTTTAATTCGAAAAATATATAAAAAGAATGTTTGCAACTTTTATAAATGTTGGCATTTTCAGAAATTGTTCAAAAATTTGATTTTTTTGCGTTTTCGAAACAAATCTGAATTTGAAAAATTAATCAGCTTTTTTTAAAAAAAAAATCAAAGACCAATATTTTCAGAAGTGTTCGTGCTTTGGAATAAGTTAAAATTTTGAAATTATTTCGTAATTTTTTCAAAAGGTCGTTTGTTTTTTTAAAAAATCCATCCGTTATAGTATCCTCGGTCGGTTTGTTACAGTGCCGCGGTCCGGTTAACTGCAGTAACTGTTTTGCTAAAGTGCTCGCTCGCTCCTTACGCGCGCCCACTCGCTTTGCTGCTGCACCAAACGGGCCAGCCTAGCTTGGCTGCCTGTGCGTTCTCCAATAGTCTGCCGCAATAAGCGTCTGATAGGAGCTCCGAAGACGGACCTGTCAGTTTTCAGCGTCACTCAGATCAGTGTGGACCTGGAACTGGCCCATTTGGAAAACCAATTTTATTTCCAAACTAAGTTCAGAAGTTGTGCCGAAAATACGTGTTCAGACTTCAGATGTTTCGGGGTTGCAGGACAGTAAGCTGCACACGAGAACTATATTTTGTCACATGTTCTTCCAAGGATTTCGTATTCTTTACGAAGGATTAAGATGAATATTATTTTTCATACCATTATGGCAGGAGTTGCCTTTGAGCTGATGGAGCGCTGTGGTGTAAACAGTAATAACCAATGATAAAACCATTTCTTCTTTGCGATGGCAATGATACAACCATCTGGAATACATAAACTTTGCAGGACAAAGAGATGGTTCAGTTCAGAATTATCTGCATATGGAAGCTTAGCATTATTCCTCAACATCCTTTGCTCAATCATAAGCACAATCCGCATCCACTTAACATAATAACCTCTACATACACACGCGGTCGTCTGTCAGGGAGCACTTGCAAGAAATATCTGCATGCCTCCACATGTACACCACACAAGTCAGTAACGTACTTATCGATCAGTCATCGGCTCTTTCCTCACACCGACGAGGAAACTTCCGGCAGCTTAAACAACTCCAACCCGCCAAGCTAAACACCGCGACGGCATTCACAGAATCACGAAAACACTTCGTCAACTTTGCGCAAAGCAGCAGCGACAGGGACGCCAGTTGCAATTAAAGAGGACGCACTCGCGAAGCCCATCCGCCCCGCCAATTAGGCCATGATCGAGCGAGCACGGCGCGCCCTCAGAAAAGGCTAGCTAACTAACCAAATCAAAGATCCACCATGACTAGAATAATCACACTCCGAGTCTCCGACTGCAACACTTGCGCTGCCGCCTGTCTGAAAAGCGAAAACCAGCTGAAGCCAGACATGCCTCCGGCGAGCGAGGCGTATCCCGCGGCGACCCTCGTCAAGGCGCGCGGGCTGATCAGCGTAGTTAAACCTATCGCCTACTCACGGCTCACGGGGCACCGCCTGGCGTGTTGATCATTGGGGCTCGGTGGTCGGATTGATTAGGGTTTCCCCGCGCTTTCGCCTTTGGATTTACGTGTAGATTACTCCGCAGGTGGGGGTTTGTGATAATGTATTGTTTGTAGCTAGTGGGGTGGGCAATTTGTGTGATGATTATGAGTCGAGACTTGAGACGTTGTACCTAATGTGAGCGGGCTTTTGGGAACCGACTGGTCGTTAAGGGTGCCGGGTCTCCACTAGAGCTGCTAACTAGCCGGTGAATGTGAAACCACTAACTATTGGTAATTGATGGAAAAGGGAGCTTTAGAAGCCGATCTGTTTGTCCTGTCTGATCAGTGGTTTAGCTTGGTTTTCTTGACTCAAATGATGTGTGACAGTTAAATTCAGTCACTGAACCTGCATGCATGAAACTGGAGCGGGGCTTCCCACTGTCGGATGGTTAAGATGGGGGCTTCATGTTGCTATGCTATTACTCCTTCCTTACCCACAGTACTACTCCCCACGTCGGGAAATATTTGTCGGAGAAATGGCTAAAAATGATTTCCGGATGCTTCCGGGAAGCAAAAGAACAAATGCATGAAATAATTCGTTTGCATGTCATTTGTAATGAAAAATAAGAATTTTAAAGCATTTTTTAATCTCCGGATTCAAAGGCTACAATATTGCAATTTAGTGCCTCATATAGTCTATAAGAAGAACTCTAGTTGAGTCATCATATGCGGCCAGTCCCAGTAATAACCATTTATTTGGTGATTTTGACTAAAAAATATGGTCTAGCAGAATCACTATCCTGCGTTCAATCATCACATTTTTTGGATGTTGATCCAAATCCAGCACATACGCCTCCCGCTCCTCCTCTCGCCCGCGCCACCGCCTCTTGCCTGTCGCGGTTCCCCACCGAGGTCATCATGGACTCCACCCTCACCCCGTTGTCCCATTCCCCTGGTTCGAGAAAGATCCCATGACTTCCTCGTTTGTCGTGCCTCTTGCTCCTTCCCAAAACTCTATGCTGGCCTTGACAGCAACCGCCACCGCCTAGGACAACGCCTCTTCCAACCTATCTTTGACGACTTGGGTGTAGAGGTGACAAACGCTATGCTGCCACCGGCGTCATTAACTCCGGGCTCCCCTTCCCCCTGCAGGCTCCGCAGTGCATCGCACCAAAGAACCGGTGGGAAAAGGCGATTGCATATGTGTCCTCTCGTGTCCCTCCTCCTCCCTTCATCCTGGTGGTGGGCAAAACTCAGGCGCCTACAAACTCAGAGGCACTTGGAGATTTCCCTAGTTGGTACGAGAAAAAACCCTCCTCCCTTGTGTTTTGTGGTTCGACTGAATGCAATGTGACATTAGAAGAACTATGACAATTTTACGATGATTTTGTGTGCAATCATGTTTGTGTGCATTTGGGAGGACAGGCGGTCAATAATGATTCACTATTAAATCGTATGATGGGTGATTCGGTTGGGACCAATGGTTCTGATCTTAAATGCATGTCTATGGGGCACTTTGAGTATTTGGATGAGGCGGGTAAATATGTAGAATTGGATAAATTCCAATCCCCCGGCTCGAGGGCTGCAAACTACACCAACGAAGAGGACGTTGCTCTTTGTGAGTGCATGGCAAGATAACACTCTTGATGCGGTCGCCAAAAAAAATCAAATAAGTGCAAACTATTGGAGGCACATCGAGGACTGGCCTCATTGTCACCTTGGGCAAGAATCTAACCGCACACTCGAATCTTTCACAAATATATGGCTAATATTCAAGAGATGTGCAACCGTTGGACGGGTTGTTTGGAGCAAGTGAGAAACCCTCCTCCTAGTGGTGTAAACATTGACCAATATGTGAGCACTCTTGTTGTCTTTTTTATGGCCACATTTGCATAAGTTTGAGCATTTCCATCACTATCCATTTGTAAGTTACAGGACGAGATAGACAAAAAAGGTACCGGAAAATGCCCAAGGCGAAGGGCAAATCATTTGGCCTCCCCACATTGTTGGAGAGTATTGGATGGCAAGGAGAAGTGGAAAAGGAAGAATGAGTAGGCTCCTCTGAAAAATGGGAGGTCCTGGAACACTTCCTCTCCGAAGTTGGATGGCGGCGAGGAAGATGATGATGGAGAGAATAGGATGCCTAGAAGTACCACGCTGACATTTAGTGTGGGGCGGCCTGATGATAGGAAGAAATCAAAGGAGATGTCAAGAGATGAGAGATGGGGACAATGAAAAACAAGATCGATGAATTTCACCGAGACACGGAATGGGTAAATGGAGAAGAGGAAACAAGAAAATTTGGAGATAGATGGGAGGGAGCTACAAGATAAGAGGTTAAGGTGGATGCTATGCATGAAAGTGGAAAGCACAGGAAAAAAAGAAGGCACATATGCTTCAACTTGGGGAGAATCGGTTGACGCAAGAGAATGTGGCTGAGGAGAACCGCTTGACTATGTTGGATCCAAATACTACGTATCCAACATCAATTTCACTTTTGGAGGTAATGTGAGCGGCGATCCTACGTTGTAGGATGGCATGGAACACCCTACACATCGGAGGAGGAGTTGACGACATGTGGTTTGTACATTTGGGTTGAATATTGTGCATGATGATTTATCTTTTCTTCATGTAATTTGTTTAATTTCCTTAAGAATGTTTGCATTATTGCTTTTGAAATGAAACGCTTCGTCCAAGCGTGTGAACGAAAAGAAGAAATTGTTGTTGAAGGATAAGATATGGCAACTCTGTGCTTGCATGTCGCTTCGAGAGCCTCCAAAAAGTATGGAGCGCTCCATATACATTTTGGTGACTTTGCTAGAGTTGCTCTAAGGTTGCAGCCGTTATTTATGTTTCCCTGAACTTCTTCCAACCTTAGTCACCACCCAAGCTCTCTTCCACGCCGCGACTGAGTTTCCCTCCTCTTTCCGTCCGGTGACCACATCGGCGGCCAGAGGAGTGAGAACCTGTCCATTTCATTTTTCTTAGTCCTTGCAGGTTCTTTTTTTCATGGCGACATTTACGAGACGGTGGTGGTGATGACACACTGGAATAAAGTCTCATTGGCTCCTCCCTACCTCGAGGACATTCGATTGGCACCGACAAAGGGTTTGTGTGGAGGTCAATTTGTAAATTACTCATAGCATGGAGTAGAAACAGAGGTTAGTGATAATATATTTTAGCTAGTGGGGAGGGCAATTTGTGTGATGATTATGAGGTTTTGCAAAGGTTGAGAGACTTGAGACGTTGTACCTAATGTGAGCGAGCTTTTAGGAACCGACTGGTCCTTAAGCGTACAACGTCTCTAGAGCTGCTAAGTAGCCGGTGAAAGTGAAGCCACTATAGGTAATTGATGGAAAAGGAGCTTTAGGAACCGACCTAGCCTCTTCATGGTGTGACTCGTGTCTAATCAATAGTTCAACCTCCTTTACTTCACACAAATGATGTGTGATAGTTAAAAGTGGGGAAGGCACTTGATTCGGTCATTGAACCTATTTACAGGAAACTGGGGCGGATTCGCAATGTTGGATGGCACTTCCCAGTGCTAAGCAATTACTCCCTTCTTGCCAAATTATAGTCATATTAGAATTTCCCAAAATCAAACTTTGTAATCTGTGACCATGATTATATGCACTATAATTTCAAAAGGATGTACCCGATTGAAGTCATACTAACATAGCACTTGATTATTTACGGCCAAGGTTATAAACTAAGAAGAAGAAAAATGTTTCAGGAAAGCAAAGAACAAATGCATGAAATAATTCCTTTGCATGTCTTGTAATGAAAGATTATAGTTTTAAGGCATTTTCTATTCTCGGGATTCAAAGGACGCATGTCGTTTCTCCTAAAGTCTAAAGGCTGCATAGTGCAGGAACTTTGAACAAAAATGTCCATATATAATAGAAAAAAGCATAGCATTCTTTGTTATTGAAGTTGGATTTTTTTTTTGCATACAGATCTTTAATTCGTACAATTGTACGACATAGGACATTTTCCTAATGAATCTTTACAGTTCATTAGATAACAACTTCTGTATTAACTAAAAGCTGTTAAAAATATTCATTTGTTTTTGGTAAAAAGTTTCAATTAAAGTTCACTTATGTAGGATTGAACTGGAATCGTATTGTAGGCCTATTTTTTTATCTCTACGTTTTGAATCCTCTGTATCACATTATGCCTTGAGTGGATTGTATAAACCCATAATTTTTAGAAATCGAATCCGGAACATTGTTTCATTTCTACGATAAATAAATTAGAAGAGTATACATCAAATAAACTAGAAGAAACTCAAGTAAAACTAAGAGTTTTAGTGGATTTTGTACACCCATGTTTTTTATGTTGGTTCCACCACTGTTTCCATGTGCTCCTGTTTTTTCAAACCCTGCATTCCAAAGGGGACCTAACCTCGGATACATTTTGTTGTTATGTTTGCTTTGTCACATTTCTTTGAGTTTAATAGATGGGCAGTGCTAGCAAATGACAATTTCTTACCTCGTGTTTTTTCTTTGTGTTCTTACGTACGAGTCAAAAGAGCCGGCATGTCCTTTTGTTTCAAATGTTCCTAAAAGCTTTAACTCTTTGGGAACTTTTCCTCGGTGGTTATTTGGGTTCGTCAGAACCCAACCCATGCAATATTCTCCTCCTCTCTGGATTTATCACATTTTGCTATCGCTACTACTGCGGTGAATTAAAAAAATAACCTATACATTCGTCCTATACATTCGTCATGACTTCTAGTGGAAGCAGCAACGTCGACGCCAATCAAGACGTTTTCTCTTTTCATCCCCGTAACACTGACACCCATTGGACCGCGGCACTCGCTCAATCACCAGATCACAAGTGGAAGCAGCAACGTGGACGCCATACATCTCATCAAGTTAATCGGAGATACCTCCGCTGCCTGCTGACGCGGCGATGCTCATCACCACTCGACACCGTCCCTCCGGTGTCCTCTTTTTCTAGATCATTCTATCAGCAGTGCCCGATCCATCGGATAACAATCAGAAAGCAGCAAGCAACAAGCGCTCACTCCCCTAACGACAGAGCGAAAGGGCCCTCGGCCGGTCGGCCGGCCGGCCCGGGTAAACCTCCTTTTCCTCCTTTATTTCGCTGCAGATCGGCCGGTTTCTGCCCTCCACGGGTGCCGCGGGCGGCAAAGCAGGAGCCGGGGCGCCACACATCGCTTCAGGAAAAGGTGGCGGGAGAGCTTGAAAGGGGTTTGTCCAGGAGCTATAATTGCATTGCGTCCTGTGGAGCCACGCCTACGGCCATCTTAGATGAAAGAGATAAACAAAAGACTGAGAAATGCAGCAATAATTCAGCGACCGACGTTATCTCTGTTGGCTCAGACCCGGCGTCAAGTACTTTCTGACGACGGCGATACGACCGACGACGAACGACGAAGACAGACGAAGCTCGTTGACGAACTCGACGAAGTTCCTTTACGCCGAGATGCACCGTAGTGCAAAGCTAGTCTCAACTCACGTTGAAAGCTAGCACCGGACCTTGATCGATCCACACACAAAGTCTCCGTAAGCAAGCACAGACCAAAGCTAGCCTGTTCTAGCTAATCGATCTGTAGAACGCCTCCTGTACGTACACAACGGCCAGCCGGCCGGAACACACGCACGCACACGAGAATAGCTTGTTTGATGGCTACAGGAACGTGTCGTTCCTGCTACTTTATTGCTTCAAATCAGATCCACGGTCTGGTTGTTACAGGGTACAGGCTACATGTATATATAGCCTAGGATAGCTACGTGAGCAATACTACTCGGTTTGCTAATCCTAGTCCTACACGGTACATGCAAGTAACCTACTCGTACATGAATTCCTATACCTACTCGGTGACTGCTACTAGTCCGTGCCGGACAGGGGCACCACGTCGTGGTTAATCCCAACAATCACCCCCCTAAACACGACGTCGCCATGTCACAGCTCGGACGCCGATCCTTCTTCTCATTTCCAAGAACTTCTCTCGATCCAAAGCCTTGGTCTGGATGTCCGCCAGCTGATCATCGGTGCAAATGTAGTTTACCTTTGTCTTCGCTTCTTCCACGCAGTCCTTCATGTAATGATACATCGTATCAATGTGCTTGCTCCTATCACGCCGCACTGGATCCTCCCGTAGAAAAGTTTCAGACTTGCTATCAACATTAAGCACCACTTGTTCCAGATCTCGATCCATGAGATCACCGTGTAGCCGCCCTAGCCACACACCTTCACACGCCACAGTGGCAGCTGCAATATACTCTATTGCATTAACTGCGGGTGCTTTACTCTTCTTGTTCAGCTCAAGACGAGGTTTCATTGAAGCATCATTTGGATTGCAATCTTTCATGCCATAGATTTCAAGTATCTTCCTTGCGTATGCCTCCTGGCATAGTGTGACCCCCTCCGTCTTTTGATGTACCTCTATCCCGGGGTAGTAGCTCAAAAGACCTAGATCATCCATCTTGAAAAGCTCTTTCATCTGTAGCTTGAACTTTGCAATCACCTCTTCATCTGCTCCAGTTATCAATAGGTCGTCGACGTAGATGCCAACTAGTAGACGATCCTTTCCTTCACCTCTCTTGTACATTGCATGCTCTAGTGGGGCTTTCTCAAATCCAAGAGAAATCAACGTTCGATCAAGTTTGATGTTCCACTCCCGAGGTCCTTGCCATAGCCCATACAAGATTTTATGTAACTTCAGTACCTTGTGCTCTTCTCTCTCTTTGATGAAACCCGGCGGTTGATTCACATACACGTCTCCTTCTATCTCGCTGTTCAAAAACGCGGATTTTACATCCATGTGATGTACTTTCCATGATTCCTGAGCCGCGAGAGCGATGAGTAATCTCACCGACTCCATCTTTGCAATGGGAACGAACACTTCTTTGAAGTCCATACTTTCCTCTTGCATGTATCCTTTGGCCACTAGCCTCGCTTTGTGCTTCATGCACCCTTCGACATATTTCTTGATCTTGAATTCCCACTTGAGCTCTATAGCCTTTTCATTGTTGGGAAGATCCACAAGCTTCCATGCATTATTGTCGTGGATCGACCTCAACTCCTCTTCCATGGCCTGACGCCAACACTCCATCGTATTTGCGTCATTAAAATCTGTCGTTTCCTCGGCACTTAGACACTGCCATCCACTCCTCATCTTTGCCGGGTCAATCTTTCGAAGAGCTTGCTTCGAATATTGTTGTAACACCGGTTGTGGAAGTACGGACGTGGGTGGCTGTGTCCTTTCCTCCATTACTATCGGAGACGACGTGCTATTTTCTGCTACGCACTTTACTTTTGGCGAAGCAAAAATTCCAACGTGAGCTCCCAAAGTTAGGCTTCTTTTTCCTGGTACAGTGTATGGACTGCTTCCCGATGGCAATACTGAGCTGCACCCTCCAGCCGTATAGGCTACTTGTGGAGTTTCACCATGGGATGGGACAAGCCCACCTCGACCTGCTCCTTGCCCTCCTGCTGGGGGCGTACTACTACCCGTACGTGGGCTGCAGCAGCCTTCGTATTCATCGCTTGGTACCTTTCTGCTACCTTCTAGCCTTGTGGATTGTTCATTTTCTGAGACATGGAGTGCCGCGTCGTGGCCACCAACTCCATGTATCTGCGCCATCAAGCTAGCTGCGCTTGCATTCGATACACCAGCGACTTCCAGTTCGTTCGTAGCCGCTGCACTCGTCTTCACTTTTGCGCTAGCATCAACAACAGTTTCTGTTTCTTCGTGGACTTCCGACGCCACGTACGTCTTCGTTTTCTCTGGACGCATCGCACAAAAACTACTCCTCCATGGCTGAGCACACGCGGCAATTGCTGCATCCACTCCAGCGAAATTAGCACTAATGCCCGTAACATCGATGTAGGTTTCAGAATCACCCCCCGCGTCCGTAGCATCGACACGAGTTTCCGAACCATGATCTTGAGAGCGAACTTTTCTTTACGGAGCGCGACAATTTCTTTAGCCGACACTTGAAGAATTGGATCCTCCTTGTCCACAATTCACACATCAACATCATGTCACCATCATCTCCTTGCTGGACCATGAGGGCCTTCTGCTTCGGTGCTTCCTCGCAGTCAGCCTTGAAGTGGCCGAGGAGGCCACAGTTATAACATCTCACTTTCCTGATGTCAAACTTTCTCCTCGGTGGCGGTGCAGCCTCATCGTCTGAGTCATCGTCCGACTCGGCGAAGTTCTTTCTCGCCGAACGCTGCTTCCCCTTCTTCTTGCTGCTGCTCCTGGATCCGCCTTGCTTTTCTAGGGCAATCCACTGCGCCTTTGTGAGCATCACAAGCTCGTCGTTCCTTCCGTCTCCGAGACTGTACCGCATCCGCTCGTCGTGAGCCTTGTACCGTCCGACAAGATCATCAATGGAGAGAGTCTCGAGATCGACGCATTGCTCGATCGCCGTGACAATTTGCAGGTACCGGGGAGGGGCCGCGCGCAAGAACCGCCGGACAACTGAGGCCTCCGTGAGGTTTTCTCCAAGCGCACGGATCCGATTGACGAGAGTAGCCACCCGTGAAGCGAACGCGTCGACGGACTCATCGTCGCCCATGACCAAAGTCTCGTAGTTCCTTAGGAGAGTTTGGAGATTGGCTTGCTTGACACGTGTGTGTCCCTCGAACATGAGCTTCAGCGTATCCCACACCTCCTTCGCCGTTGCTTTGGCGATTAGGTGCTGGAGGACATCCATCGGCATCACCGAGTAAATCGCTGACGCCGCCTGCCGATCCTTCCGGTGCTCGGCTCCCTCCTTCTTGAACGCGTCACCTCCTGGATCCACCGCGTCCCATAGCTCGTTGGCGCGGAGACCACACTCCATGAGGGCCTTCCAGACCCCGAAGTTCTCGCGATCAAACCGTGGATACGACGAACTCGCCGGAGCAGCAATTACTTTAGCCGCACCGGAGTACTCCGCCAGCTGCTTGGTCTTCTCGTCGTCCGCCATGATCCTCCGTTACTAGAAGATCAACCTTGCTCTAGATACCAATTGTTGGCCCAGACCCGGCGTCAAGTACTTTCTGACGACGGCGATACGACCGACGACGAACGACGAAGACAGACGAAGCTCGTTGACGAACTCGACGAAGTTCCTTTACGCCGAGATGCACCGTAGTGCAAAGCTAGTCTCAACTCACGTTGAAAGCTAGCACCGGACCTTGATCGATCCACACACAAAGTCTCCGTAAGCAAGCACAGACCAAAGCTAGCCTGTTCTAGCTAATCGATCTGTAGAACGCCTCCTGTACGTACACAACGGCCAGCCGGCCGGAACACACGCACGCACACGAGAATAGCTTGTTTGATGGCTACAGGAACGTGTCGTTCCTGCTACTTTATTGCTTCAAATCAGATCCACGGTCTGGTTGTTACAGGGTACAGGCTACATGTATATATAGCCTAGGATAGCTACGTGAGCAATACTACTCGGTTTGCTAATCCTAGTCCTACACGGTACATGCAAGTAACCTACTCGTACATGAATTCCTATACCTACTCGGTGACTGCGACTAGTCCGTGCCGGACAGGGGCACCACGTCGTGGTTAATCCCAACAATCTCCAGAGGGGCAGAGCAAAAAAGACAAACATGTGTATTACATTTGAGCAGTCGTGTAATGTATACTTGTATATGTTTGGTGCTATGGATTGCTCTTTGTTCTATGATGATTTGCTTACTCGTAGGAGCTCGTTGCTTTCAACACGTGCGCGATCTGCACCAGTGTTGTGCACGCTTGCACTGTTCAGATTGTAAATATTATCTATCCTGCAAAAATAGCTGGTAGGCATAAAGTATAACTAGCTGCACGCATGATGCGTGTACATTATACATACTACTCTATATACTAAAGTTGAGAGACTTATTTTTAGGACGGAGGGTGTATATTGGTACTTCTAAAACCAGTCATAGAGTTTCAGCCACTTTGGACGCGGAGTAGCTTGCTGAGTTCACTTTCTGTTGAACATATTCTTAGAGATGCAGATGCTTAGAGAAGGATTGAGACATGAACATTTGGCACTCGGGTTTATATGCACCTGATATGAAAATAAATTAGTAATTGCAAAAAGTCAAAAATATCTGAATCTTTTTGAAAACAAACTTATGTTTCGGTTGTACTCCTATAGAAAGTTTGGCCAAGGAATGACTTTTATGCTATTCTGGGTGAAAAAAAGAACAAAACCAACACTATATACAAGTTACTATTGACACATTTTGTCCACGTAATTTTGTTTCTTTTCTCTAAACTCGACGGCAGTTTCTCCTCTGTGAAACTTTTTTAATGAGTACAACAGAAGGTCAAGTTAGTTTCCAAAAAAGTTTCGCAATTTTTTGACTTTTTCATATTTTTTTCTGCATCATGTGCATATACACCCAAGAGCCAAGGGGTATTTTCTGGTACCATTTCAATGCCACACCAACTGCACTAGTCGACTTCTAGGGCACAATCCACGGAAGCACCCAATGAGTCCATGATATCATTATCTAAAAGTAATTGTTTAGAGAGAGGTTTAGGGAGAAAGCACACCACACTGATTCATTCATCGGCAGGGGTATATGTACAGTTACAAGGCCACTGCCTGAGGGAGATCATGGGGTGCCGCACTACCATCGACGTGCGCCACGATCTGTCTACACGGACTAGAGCACGATCGTGTACGCATGAGTCTATACAGAGAGCGTACACGTCGGCTTACTATATAGTCTAACACCCCCCCCCCCCCCCCCCCCCGCAGTCGTGACGTCGGCGGCAATGATGCAAAGACTGGACCGGAAAATTCCACGCTGAGCGCACGTCACCATCTGTCATGGGGCAGTCGGTGGAGACGAAGCAGCGACTGGCGGTGAAGAGCGAGGCGAGCTGATGGACGAGGTGGAGTTGTCGACAGAAGAACCCACCGCTGTGGGAGCGCAGGTCGAGGGCGCGCTCGAGGCAGAGCCCCCCGCCGCCGATCCACTGGTCGCGCCGGTCGATGAAGAGCGGACGGGCGCGGTTGATCACGAGCGGGGCGGACTGGCAGCGCGGGTGGACGAGGCGTCCAGCGATGATCGCGTCGCCGTAGTGGAAGTAGGCGGTGGCGTAGGCACTTCAGGCCTCCCGACGTTGAGCGGGACCTGCAAAACTGGCGGCGAGCTTGCAGGAGGTGGCAGCGGAGTGGTGTCATCGGGTGAGGTTCTGGCAAAGGGGAACACCGTCTCATGAAACACCACATGCCGGGAAGTGAAGATGCGCCGTGTAACGGGATCAAAGCACCTGTAGCTGCGATGATCCGGAGGATACCCAAGAAACACACAGGCCGTGGAGCAGTGATCAAGCTTGTGGCGGATGGTGGCGGTGAGATTCGGGTAGCACAAGCAGCCGAAGACGCGGAGAAGTGTGTAGTCAGGGGCCACGCCGAGCAAAAGCTCATGGGGTGAGCGTGGTGAGCTGGAACGGCATGGTCTACGGTTCAGAAGATAGGTGGAAGCGCTGAGTGCCTCAGCCCAGAAGCGGGCGGGCATGGAGGCATGAACAAGCAGGGCACGAACGCCGTCGTTGAGCGTGCGGAGGACACGCTCAGCCTTGTCGTTATGTTGGCTAGTGTATGGACAGGTGAGGTGAAAGTGAGCGTCGTGGCGAGCAAGAAGCGAGCGCACCCCAGCATTGTTGAACTCGCGCCCATTATCAGTTTGTAAAGCAAAAATGGGCAACTGAAATTGCGTCTGAACATAAGCAAAAAACTCAACAAGAATCTGCAAGATTTCAGACTTATGCTTGAGAGGAAAGGTCCAAACGTAATGCGTGTAATCATCTAGGATAACCAAGTAATACTGATAGCCAGATATGCTTACAATAGGTGAAGTCCATACATCAAGATGCAAGAGTTGAAAAGGAAACATGCTATGACTGCTAGACGACTCAAACGGGAGACGGATGTGCTTTCCAACGCGACATGCATGGCATACATGCGGCGTGGACTTGGTGAACTCAAGCGGAAGAGCTGCTGACGACGCGCGCCCGGGGTGCCCAAGTCACTGGTGCCAGAGATCGATCGTGATAGTGCCAGCAAACCACCGTGAGGAGGAAGACGAGGGACGGCCCACAGGGTAGAGATCGCCGCCGGAGTTACATCGGAGGATCACCGCCTTGGTTCGAAGGTCCTTTACAGAGAAGCCAAAGATGTCAAATTCTACAGAAACGGGATTGTCACGACATAGTTGACGGACGGAAAGAAGGTTCTTAACAAGAGATGGACAAACTAGAACATTGCGGAGTGGGAAAGGTGAGGTGCCGGCAATGAGAGAGCCAGTGCCAATATGGGTGATTGGCAAGCACTCACCACTACCGACGATGACGCGGGAGTCAGAGGTATAAGGGTGAGCGGAAAGGAGATTACCAGGCGAGGATGGCATGTGTGACGCGGCCCCAGAGTCGAGGTACCATTCCTGGGAGGTGCCGGAAGATGACGGCCCGGCGGTGGCGCTGTGAAGCGCGGCCTGCAGAGAGTCCATGTCCCAGGCAGGAACCAATGAGGACGACGAGCTCGCCCCGGGGTGCCCGTAGCCAGCAGGCGGACCATAGCCAGGGAGCGCGCCGGGAGTGCCATAGCCCGGCGGAGCGCCGTAGCCGTACAGAGAAGGCATGGGCATGGTCGGTGCAACCATCATAGCCTGCTGATGGGGCGTGCCAGGCCGCGGCCCGAGGACACCAGAGCCGGGGGCGCGCCAGGCCATTGGCCAGGCCTGGACGAGACCGGTCCAGGAGTTGGCCCCGGGCGCTGGAGCGGGCATGGGCGGCGGCCGTGGTGAAGAGAGGGCCGGCGAGGAGGACTGGTTGTTGCCGCGTCCGCGGCGGCGTCCGCGCCCGCGCCCACATGAGGCGTCGGTGACCGGAGTACGTGGCTGCTGCGGGGCGGTGCTGCGCCCGGCGATCATGGCGTGGGCAGACTGTAGGCGTGCCGTCTGTTCGGCCCGGTGCTCTTCGAGAAGAAGAAAAGAGCGGACCTGAAGGAATGAGGGCAGCAGAACCTGGGACGTGATATGAGGAATCACGGCGTGGAACTGGCGCTTGAGCCCTCAAAGCAGGTGGAAGACTTGGCGCGTCTCCGTCACGCCCTGGCCAAGATCACGCAGCTGATCAGTGAACGCCTTGAGGCGTGTGCAGTACTGCATGATGGTGAGGTCGTCCTGGACGAGCGCGTGGTACTCGGCGTCGATGTAGACCGCGCGGGCAGGCTGGTTGTCGCGGAAAATGCCGTCGACGGCGGCCCAGACTGCGAGCGCGGTGTCATCGGGCTGCATGACGGCGTCGAGGAGCTCCGGCGAGATGGTGGTGTAGAGCCAGTGCACCACGACGTGGTCAGCCATCAGCCACTCCGGGTTGTCGAGGCGAGAAACCGCCTCGGGGTCGACGTGATCACGAAGGCCGAACATGCCGATGACGGTGTCGAAGTGGCGGTGCCACTGCGAGTAGTTGCCAGCAAGGAGGTCCAGCGTGACGGGAACGTGGCGATGGATGTCCACCGTCTGGAGGATCGACGAAGGGAAGGTAGGCGCCGGGGCGGCAACTGAAGCCACACGGGTCGTGGGAAGGGCGGGCGCCGGTGGGGCAGGCAGTGCGGGCGCCGAAGCAGCCGGCGCGGCCGGGGTGGTGTTACCACCAGTAGCAGGAGGCGCGTTGGCTAGGGGAACGGCGTGGAGGGGATCGACGTCACCGGCGGGCGCCATGGAAGTGGAAGCGAGATCGGTGTCCTGCGCAAATGGGTTGAGCAAGACGGGAGTATCTGATACCATGTTTAGAGAGAGGTTTAGGGAGAAAGTACACCACACTGATTCATTCATCGGCAGGGGTATATGTACAGTTACAAGGCCACTGCCTGAGAGAGATCATGGGATGCCGCACTACCATCGACGTGCGCCACGATCTGGCTACACGGACTAGAGCACGATCGTGTACGCATGAGTCTATACAGAGAGCGTACACGTCGGCTTACTATACAATCTAACAGTAATAATTCTGTAGTACGCATATATTATCCTCAGATCTTATACACCCTTTTTGTAACACAACGAATGACCCTGAATTTCGAGTAATAAATTTTTCTGACCCTAAAATCATAAAACAATACATTAATTTTATATTAATAAAGGTAAATTAGCACTGAAATAACGGAAAGCTCAAGTACAAAAAAATACTCCCTCCGTATTTATTAGTCCCCTCATATTTTAGGTGAAACTTTGACCATCTATTTGACTAATAAAATATAAAATACATGCTACAAAAAATATATTGTTGGATTTGCATTCGAAAGATGTTTCCAAGGATATAAATTTTGTGAAGGCCTAATAAACTCGGACGGAGGGAGTACAAGGGAAATCTAGTAGGAGTTTTGGCAAGAGCTACTCCGAAAATTACAGCTCTACAATTGTGACAAGTGGTGACATGGAGCTGTCAAGATAATAAAGGTCCACCATGTTGCAACAAGTGTTGGGCAGATGCTACATTAATGCTTTGAACGGTTGTGAGGATTAATGATGCGTGATTTTTGTGTTGTCGTTCTACGGATGCATGCTCATCATATGCTTCATGATTACTCCATTTTAAAATAACCGAAGTTCCGGTTCTGTCCTAAGTTAAGCTTCTTTACGGTTGACCAATTATATTTTTTTACTAATATTCACGGCATTGAATATATAACATCAAAATTTACTAATATTCACGGCTGGACGAGGGGAAGTGTTGGTCGTCTCCTTTTTGCCAAACCCTGGGCCATACCTTTTTTTTCTTACTCCCTTTGTTCCTTTAAATAAGGGGTATTTGTTTTTTTGATAAAATTCAAGAATGTAAGATGCATTTCTTCTAATCATAATTCTCTCGTTAGCCCACTGGAAAAAAGGAAAGTATCTTTCTCTTGATTGTCTCTATCTCTCCTTGTAGTAAAAGAAGGAAAGTATCTCTCTATCGATTGCATGTATCTCTTACTTTCCTGGGCTAACTAATTTACTTGCCACTAATCAACAAATTTGCAGGTAATTTCATTCTAACTTGTCTATAATTATGTGCCTATGTCACTGTGCCAAAAATAATACACCTTACATAAAGGAACGGAGGGAGTATAAGTCGTGACTCACTCAGGCCTCGGCTCACCAAGTTGATGGCCGATGGAGTCTTCGATTTAACCACCATCTAAGTCAAACATGGACCACTATAAAACTACAATATAACTACTATGAAAGTTTGATGAAATAATGGAACCACACAAAAACCTATTATGGAACCTATATGGATAAAAGTGGTTTTAGAAATTTTCATAGATGGTTGATTTGAGTTTTAAAATATATAAATTCATATTTGAAAATATGTTCAACACCCAGCTTGTTTTGAAGATCTCACCAAGATGAAGAAGATGGTGAAAGGGATCCTGATTTGGCACCTTGTACAAAATATATAGTACTTCCCTAACTTGGACATAACTTTAAATCTATGGATTTAATTTTGATACATCTCAGGGTTGTAAGTGCAACAATAACCGAATGCTTGAATCTAGATTAGTAATTAAGAAGTGCATGTTCACAAACAACTTAGTCCCAGATGCTATTAAGATATCAAAATTGCTACAACATCAAACAAAGGACCCCAAGAAAGATAATTTCTTAACCATGCCCATTCATTATGTAAACAATTAAGACACTGGAACTGAGACTTAGATTGCAATCCAACCCATCCATACACAGTGGACTCACCTGAGATGCAGATGCCATCTTATCTGAATTGATCCTTACCAAACTTGTGCCATGCAGAAAGGGCCACCAACTCGAGGTTAATACTGAAGCAAACCAGAGCATTCCGCGTGTTTGATCCACTTCTCCGGTTGAACAGGTCAATGTGATGATCCATGGAGGACAAAGCATGAAGGAAATATGCCCTAGAGGCAATAATAAAGTTGTTATTTATATTTCCTTATATTATGATAAATGTTTATTATTCATGCTACAATTGAATTAACCGGAAACTTAGTACATGTGTGAATACGTAGACAAAACAGAGTGTCCCTAGTATGCCTCTACTTGACTAGCTCGTTAATCAAAGATGGTTAAGTTTCCTGACCATAGACATGTGTTGTCATTTGATGAACGGGATCACATCATTAGAGAATGATATGATGGACAAGACCCATCCGTTAGCTTAGCATAATGATCGTTAAGTTTTATTGCTATTGCTTTCTTCATGACTTATAGATATTCCTCTGACTATGAGATTATGCAACTCCCGAATACCGGAGGAACACCTTGTGTGCTATCAAACGTCACAACGTAACCGGGTGATTATAAAGATGCTCTACAGGTGTCTCCGAAGGTGTTTGTTGGGTTGGCATAGATCAAGATTAGGATTTGTCACTCCGAGTATCGGAGAGGTATCTTTGGGCCCTCTCGGTAATGCACATCACTATAAGCCTTGCAAGCAATGTGACTAATGAGTTAGTTGCGGGATGATACATTACGGAACGAGTAAAGAGACTTTCCGGTAACGAGATTGAACTAGGTATGATGATACCGACGATCGAATCTCGGGCAAGTAACATACCGATGACAAAGGGAATAACGTATGTTGTTATTGCGGTTTGACCGATAAAAGATCTTCGTAGAATATGTAGGAACCAATATGAGCATCCAGGTTCCTCTATTGGTTATTGAACGAAGATGTGTCTCGGTTATGTCTACATAGTTCTTGAACCCATAGGGTCCGCACGCTTAACGTTCGATGACGATTTGTATTATGAGTTATGTGTTTTGGTGACCGAAGTTTGCTCGGAGTCCCGGATGAGATCACGGACATGATGAGGAGTCTCAAAATGGTCGAGAGGTAAAGATTCATATATTGGAAGGTAGTATTCGGACATCGGAATGGTTCCGAGTGATTCGGGTATTTTTCCGGAGTACCGAAGGGTTACCGGAACCCCCGGGGAAGTGTTGGGCCTACATGGGCCTAAGGGAGAGAGAGGGAATCCCGCGAGGGGTGGCGCGTGCCCCCCTCCTAGGGAGTCCGAATAGGACAAGGAGGAGGGGGCGCCCCCCCCCCTTTCCTCTCCCTCTCCCTCTCCTTCCTTTTCCCTCCGGTGGAAGAATGGAAAGGGAGGGGGCGAATCCTACTAGAAGTGGAGTCCTAGTAGGACTCCCCCCCATGGCGCGCCCCTCCTGGTCGCCGGCCTCCTCCTCCCCTCCTTTATATACGGGGGCGGGGGGCACCCCAAAGGCACATCAATTGTTATCTTAGCTGTGTGCGGTGCCCCCTCCATAGTTTACTCCTCCGGTCATAGCGCCGTAGTGCTTAGGCGAAGCCCTGCGCGCATCACATCACCATCACCGTCACCACACTCTCGTGCTGACAGAACTCTCCCTCGACCCTCTGCTAGATCAAGAGTTCGAGGGATGTCATTGAGCTGAACGTGTGCCGAACACGAAGGTGTCGTACGTTCGGTACCAAAATCGGTTGGATCGTGAATACGTTCGACTACATCAACCGCGTTAATCTAACGGTTCCGCTTTTGGTCTACGAGGGTACGTGGACACACTCTCCCCCTCTCATTGCTATGCATCTCATAGATAGATCTTGCATGATCGTAGGAATTTTTTTGAAATTGCGTGCTACGTTCCCCAACAGTGGCATCCGAGCCAGATCTATGCATAGATGATATGCACGAGTAGAACACAAAGAGTTGTGGGCGATAATAGGCATATTGCGTACCACCAACGTCTTACTTTGATTCGGCGGTATTGTTGGATGAAGCAGCCCGGACCAACATTACATGACCACGTTCATTAGACCGGTTCTACCGACGTGCTTTGCACACAGGTGGCTAGCGGGGGTCTGTTTTTCCAACTTTAGTTGAATCGAGTTTGAATACGGCTGGTCCTTGTTGAAGGTTAAAACAACACACTTGAGGAAAAATTGTTGTGGTTTTGATGCGTAAGTAAGAACGGTTCTTGCTAGAAGCCCGTAGCAGCCACGTAAAATTTGCAACAACAAAGTAGAGGACGTCTAACTTGTTTTTGTAGGGCATGCTGTGATGTGATATGGTCAAGACATGATGCTATATTTTATTGTATGAGATGATCATGTTTTGTAACACAGTTATCGGCAACTGACAGGAGCCATATGGTTGTCGCTTTATTGTATGAAATGCAATCGCAATGTAATTGCTTTACTTTATCACTAAATGGTAGCGATAGTCGTAGAAGCAATAGTTGGCGAGACGACAACGATGCTTCGATGGAGATCAAGGTGTCCAGCCGGTGACAATGGTGATCATGACGGTGCTTTGGAGATGGAGATCAAAGGCACAAGATGATGATGGCCATATCATATCACTTATATAGATTGCATGTGATGTTTATCCTTTATGCATCTTGTTTTGCTTAGTTTGACGGTAGCATTATAAGATGATCTCTCACTAAATTTCAAGGTATAAGTGTTCTCCCTGAGTATGCACCGTTGCTACAGTTCGTCGTGCCGAGACACCACGTGATGATCGGGTGTGATAAGCTCTATGTTCACATACAACGGGTGCAAGCCAGTTTTGCACGTGCAAAATACTCGGGTTAAACTTGACGAGCCTAGCATATGCAGATATGGGCTCGGAACACTGAGATCGAAAGATCAAACGTGAATCATATAGTAGATATGATCAACATAGAGATATTCACCATTGAAAACTACTCCAACTCACGTGATGATCGGACATGGTTTAGTTGATATGGATCACGTGATCACTTAGATGATTAGAGATATGTCTATCTAAGTGGGAGTTCTTAAGTTAATTGAACTTTAATTTATCATGAACTTAGTACCTGATAGTATTTTGCATGTCTATGTTGTTGTAGATAGATGGCCCATTCTGTTGTTCCGTTGGATTTTAATGCATTCCTAGAGAAAGCTAAGTTGAAAGATGATGGTAGCAACTACACGGACTGGGTCCGTAACTTGAGGATTATCCTCATTGCTGCACAGAAGAATTACGTCCTGGAAGCACCACTAGGTGCAAGACCTGCTGCAGGAGCAACTCCAGACATTATGAACGTCTGGCAGAGCAAAGCTGATGACTACTCAATAGTTCAGTGTGCCATGCTTTACGGCTTAGAATCGGGACTTCAAAGACGTTTTGAACGTCATGGAGCATATGAGATGTTCCAGGAGTTGAAGTTAATATTTTAAGAAAATGCCTGAGTTGAGATATATGAAGTCTCCAACAAGTTCTACAACTGCAAAATGGAGGAGAATAGTTCTGTTAGTGAACACATACTCAGAATGTCTGGGTACCATAATCACTTGACTCAGCTGGGAGTTAATCTTCCTGATGATAGTGTCATTGACAGAGTTCTTCAATCACTGCCACCAAGCTATAAAGGCTTCGTGATGAACTATAATATGCAAGGGATGGAGAAGACTATTCTCGAGCTCTTCGCGATGCTAAAGGCTGCGAAGGTAGAAATCAAGAAGGAGCATCAAGTGTTGATGGTTAACAAGGCCACTAGTTTCAAGAAAAAGGGCAAAGGGAAGAAGGGGAACTTCAAGAAGAATAGCAAGCAAGTTGCTGCTCCCGGGAAGAAGCCAAGTCTGGACCTAAGTCTGAAACTGAGTGCTTCTACTACAAAGGGACTGGTCACTGGAAGCGGAACTGCTCCAAGTATTTGGCGGATAAGAAGGATGGCAAAGTGAAAGGTATATTTGATATACATGTTATTGATGTGTACCTTACTAATGCTCGTAGTAGCGCATGGTATTTGATACTGATTCTGTTGCTCATATTTGCAACTAGAAACAGGGGCTACAGATTAAAAGAAGATTGGCTAAGGACGAGGTGACGATGCGCGTCGGAAATGGTTCCAAGGTTGATGTGATCGCCGTCGGCACGCTACCTCTACATCTACCGTCGGGATTAGTTTTATACCTGAATAATTGTTATTTGATGCCAGCATTGAGCATGAATATTATATCTGGATCTTGTTTGATGCGAGGCGGTTATTCATTTAAATCAGAGAATAATGGTTGTTCTATTTATATGAGTAATATCTTTTATGGTCATGCACCCTTGATGAGTGGTCTATTTTTACTGAATCTCAATCGTAGTGATACACATATTCATAATATTGAAGCCAAAAGATGCAAAGTTCATAATAATAGTACAACTTATTTGTGGCACTGCCATTTAGGTCATATTGGTGTAAAGCGCATGAAGAAACTCCATGCTGATGGGCTTTTGGAATAACTTGATTATGAATCACTTGATGCTTGCGAACCATGCCTCATGGGCAAGATGACTAAGACTTTGTTCTCCGGAACAATGGAGCGAGCCACTGACTTATTGGAAATAATACATACTGACGTATGCGGTCCGATGAGTGTTGAGGCTCGCGGCAGGTATCGTTATTTTCTGACCTTCACAGATGATTTGAGCAGATATGGGTATATCTACTTAATGAAACATAGGTCTGAAACATTTGAAAATTTCAAAGAATTTTAGAGTGAAGTAGAAAATCATCGTAACAAGAAAATAAAGTTTCTACGATTTGATCATGGAGGAGAATATTTGAGTTACGAGTTTGGACTTCATTTGAAACAATGTGGAATAGTTTCGCAACTCACGACACTTGGAACACCACAGCGTAATGGTGTGTCCGAATGTCGTAACCATACTTTATTAGATATGGTGCGATCTATGATGTCTCTTACCAATTTACCGCTATCGTTTTGGGGTTATGCTTTAGAGACAGCCGCATTCACGTTAAATAGGGCACCATCTAAATCTGTCGAGACGACACATATGAACTATGGTTTAGCAAGAAACCTAAGCTGTCATTTCTTAAAGTTTGGGACTGTGATGCTTATGTGAAAAAGCTTCAACCTGATAAGCTCGAACCCAAATCGGAGAAATGTGTCTTCATAGGATACCCAAAGGAAACTGTTGGGTACACCTTCTATCACAGATCCGAAGGCAAGATATTCGTTGCTAAAAATGGATCCTTTCTAAAGAAGGAGTTTCTCTCGAAAGAAGTAGGTGGGAGGAAAGTAGAACTTGATGAGGTAATTGTACCTTCTCCTGAATTGGAAAGTAGTTCATCACAGAACTCAGTTCCAGTGATTTCTACACCAATTAGTGAGGAAGCTAATGATGATGATCATGATACTTCAGATCAAGTTACTACCGAACCTCGTAGGTCAAAGAGAGTACGGTCCACACTAGAGTGGTACGGTAATCCTGTTCTGGAAGTCATGTTACTAGACCATGACAAACCTACGAACTATGAGGAAGCGATGATGAGCCCAGCTTCTGTGAAATGGCTTGAGGCCTTGAAATCTGAGATGGGATCCATGTATGAGAACAAAGTGTGGACTTTGGTTGACTTGCCCGATGATCGGCATGTTGGGGAACGTAGCAATAATTCAAAATTTTCCTACGTGTCACCAAGATCAATCTATGGAGTCATCCAGCAACGAGGGAGGAGTGGATCTACATACCCTTGTAGATCGCGCGCGGAAGCCTTCAAGAGAACGGGGTTGATGGAGTCGTACTCGTCGTGATCCAAATCACCGATGATCCTAGCGCCGAACGGACGGCACCTCCGCGTTCAACACACGTACGGAGCAGCAACGTCTCCTCCTTCTTGATCCAGCAAGGGGGAAGGAGAGGTTGATGGAGATCCAACAGCACGACGGCGTGGTGGTGGAAGTAGCGGGATTCCAATAGGGCTTCGCCAAGCGCTGCGGGAGGAGGGAGATGTGTCATGGCAGGGACCCTTCCGGTGGTCCGGATACAATACCGGTGACCCCGAAACTTGTCCCGATGGCCGAAATAGCACTTCCTATATATAATTCTTTACCTCCGGACCATTTCGGAACTCCTCGTGACGTCCGGGATCTCATCCGGGACTCCGAACAACTTTCGGGTTACCGCATACTAATATCTCTATAACCCTAGCGTCACCGAACCTTAAGTGTGTAGACCCTACGGGTTCGGGAGACATGCAGACATGACCGAGATGACTCTCCGGTCAATAACCAACAGCGGGATCTGGATACCCATGTTGGCTCCCACATGTTCCACGATGATCTCATCGGATGAACCACGATGTCAAGGACTTAATCAATCCCGTATACAATTCCTTTTGTCTAGCGGTACGATACTTGCCCGAGATTCGATCGTCGATATCCCGATACCTTGTTCAATCTCGTTACCGGCAAGTCTCTTTACTCGTTCCATAACACATCATCCCGTGATCAACTCCTTGATCACATTGTGCACATTATGATGATGTCCTACCGAGTGGGCCCAGAGACACCTCTCCGTCACACGGAGTGACAAATCCCAGTCTCGATTCGTGCCAACCCAACAGACACTTTCGGAGATACCCGTAGTGTACCTTTATAGCCACCCAGTTACGTTGTGACGTTTGGCACACCCAAAGCACTCCTACGGTATCCGGGAGTTGCACAATCTCATGGTCTAAGGAAATGATACTTGACATTAGAAAAGCTTTAGCATACGAACTACACGATCTAGTGCTATGCTTAGGATTGGGTCTTGTCCATCACATCATTCTCCTAATGATGTGATCCCGTTATCAACGACATCCAATGTCCATGGTCAGGAAACCGTAACCATCTATTGATCAACGAGCTAGTCAACTAGAGGCTTACTAGGGACATGGTGTTGTCTATGTATCCACACATGTATCTGAGTTTCCTATCAATACAATTCTAGCATGGATAATAAACGATTATCATGAACAAGGAAATATAATAATAATCAATTTATTATTGCCTCTAGGGCATATTTCCAACACGGCAAGCCATAGAGAATAAATGGATCTTTAAGAAGAAGACTGACCCTGACGGTAATGTTACTGTCTACAAAGCTCGACTTGTTGCGAAAGGTTTTCGACAAGTTCAAGGAGTTGACTACGATGAGACCTTCTCACCCGTAGAGATGCTTAAGTCTGTCCGAATCATGTTAGCAATTGCTGCATTTTATGATTATGAAATTTGGCAAATGGATGTCAAAACCTCATTTCTTAATGAATTTCTTAAAGAAGAGTTATATATGATGCAACCAGAAGTTTTTGTCGATCCTAAAGGTGCTAACAAAGTGTGCAAGCTCCGGCGATCCATTTATGGACTGGTGCAAGCATCTTGGAGTTAGAATATACACTTTGATAGTGTGATCAAAGCATATGGTTTTATTCAGATTTTTGGAGAAGCATGTATTTACAAGAAAGTAAGTGGGAGCTCTGTAGCATTTCTAATATTATATGTGGATGACATATTATTGATTGGAAATAATACAAAATTTATGGATAGCATAAAATGATACTTGAATAAGAATTTTTCAATGAAAGACCTTGGTGAAGCTGCTTATATATTGGGCATCAAGATCTATAGAGATAGATAAAGACGCTTAATTGGACTTTCACAAAGCATATACCTTGATAAAGTTTTGAAGAAGTTCAAAATGGGTCAGTCAAAGAAAGGGTTCTTTCCTGTGTTACAAGGTGCGAAGTAGAGTCAGACTCAAGATGGAGAGAAAATGAAAGCCATTCCCTATACCTCAGCCATAGGTTCTATCATGTATGCAATGATGTGTACCAGACCTGATGTGTGCCTTGCTATAAGTTTAGCAGGGAGGTACCAAAGTAATCCAGGAGTGGATCACTGGACATCGGTCAAGAACATCCTGAAATACCTGAAAAGGACTAAGGATATGTTTCTCGTTTATGGAGGTGACAAAGAGCTTGTCGTAAATGGTTATGTTGATGCAAGCTTTAACACTGATTCGGATGACTCAAAGTCGCAAACCGGATACATATTTATATTGAATGGTGGAGTTGTAAGTTGGTGCAGTTCCAAACAGAGCGTCGTGGCGGGATCTACGTGTGAAGCGGAGTACATAGCTGCTTCGGAAGCAGCAAATGAAGGAGTCTGGATGAAGGAGTTCATATCCGATCTAGGTGTAATACCTAGTGCATCGGGTCCAATGAAAATCTTTTGTGACAATATTGGAGAAATTGCCTTGGCGAAGGAATCCAGATTTCACAAGAGAGCCAAACACATCAAGAGACACTTCAATTCCATCCGCGATCAAGTCAAGGAGGCAGACATAAAGATTTGCAAGATACATATAGATCTGAATGTTGCAGACCTGTTGACTAAGCCTCTTCCACGGGCAAAACATGATAAGCACCAAGACTTCATGGGTGTTAGAATCATTACTATGTAATCTAGATTATTGACTCTAGTGCAAGTGGGAGAATGAAGAAAATATGCCCTAGAGGCAATAATAAAGTTGTTATTTATATTTCCTTATATCATGATAAATGTTTATTATTCATGCTAGAATTGTATTAACCAGAAACTTAGTACATGTGTGAATACATAGACAAAACAGAGTGTCCCTAGTATGCCTCTACTTGACTAGCTCGTTAATCAAAGATGGTTAAGTTTCATGACCATAGACATGTGTTGTCATTTGATGAACGGGATCACATCATTAGAGAATGATGTGACGGACAAGACCCATCCCTTAGCTTAGCATAATGATTGTTAAGTTTTATTGCTATTACTTTCTTCACGACTTATACATATTCCTCTAACTATGAGATTATGCAACTCCCGAATACCGGAGGAACACCTTGTGTGCTATCAAACATCACAATGTAACTGGGTGATTATAAATATGCTCTACAAGGTGTCTCCGAAGGTGTTTGTTGGGTTGGCATAGATCAAGATTAGGATTTGTCACTCCGAGTATTGGAGAGGTATCTTTGGGCCCTCTCGGTAATGCACATCACTATAATCCTTGCAAGCAATGCGACTAATGAGTTAGTTGCGGGATGATACATTACGGAACGAGTAAAGGGACTTGCCGGTAACGAGATTGGACTAGGTATGATGATATCGACGATCGAATCTCAGGCAAGTAACATACCGATGACAAAGGAATAACGTATGTTGTTATTGCGGTTTGACCGATAAAAGATCTTCATAGAATATGTAGGAACCAATATGAGCATCCAGGTTCCGCTATTGGTTATTGACCGGAGATGTGTGTCGGTCATGTCTACATAGTTCTCGAACCCGTAGGGTCCGCACGCTTAACGTTCGATGAAGATTTATATTATGAGTTACGTGTTTTGGTGACCTAAGTTTGTTCGGAGTCCCGGATGAGATCACGGACATGAGAGGAGTTTCGAAATGGTCGAGAGGTAAAGATTCATATATTGGAAGGTAGTATTCGGACATCGGAATGGTTCCGAATGATTCAAGTATTTTTCTGGAGTACCGAGGGGTTACCGGAACCCCCCGGGGAAGTGTTGGGCCTACATGGGCCTAAGGGAGAGAGAGGGAAGCCCGCCCGGGGGGTGGCGCGCTCCCCCCTCCTAGGGAGTCCGAATAGGACAAGGAGGAGGGGGTGCCCCCCTTTCCTCTCCCTCCCCCTCTCCTTCCTTTTCCCTACGGTGTTAGAAAGGAAAGGGGGGCGAATCTTACTAGGAGTGGAGTCCTAGTAGGACTCCCCCTCCCCATGGAGCACCCCTCTTGGTCGCCGGCTGATACGTCTCCAACGTATCTATAATTTTTGATGGTTCCATGCTATTATATTATCAACCTTGGATGTTTATGGGCTTTATTATGCACTTTTACATGATTTTTGGGACTAACCTATTATCCTAGAGCCCAGTGCCAGTTTATGTTTTTCCCTTGTTTCAGAGTATCACAGAAAAGGAAAATCAAATGGAGTCCAATTGACCTGAAACTTCACGGAACTTATTTTTGGAAGGGAAGCAACCCAGAAGACTTGGAGTGCACGTCAGGGGATCAAAGAGGAAGCCACGAGGTAGGGGGGCGCCCACCCCCTGGGCGCGCCCTCCACCCTCGTGGGCCCCTCGTGGCTCCCCTGATGTACTTCTTCCTCCTATATATACCCATATACCCTAAAACGATCGGGGAGCACAATAGATCGGGAGTTCTGCCGCCAAAAGCCTCCGTAGCCACCGAAAGCCAATCTAGACCCGTTCCGGCACCCTGCCGGAGGGGGAATCCCTCTCCGGTGGCCATCTTCATCATCCCGGTGCTCTCCATGACGAGGAGGGAGTAGTTCTCCCTCGGGGCTGAGGGTATGTACTAGTAGCTATGTGTTTGATATCTCTCTCTCTCTCGTGTTCTTGAGGTGATACGATCTTGATGTATCGCGAGCTTTGCTATTATAGTCGATCTTATGATGTTTTCTCCCCCCTCTAGTCTCTTGTAATGGATTGAGTTTCCCCTTTGAAGTTATCTTATTGGATTGAGTCTTTAAAGATTTGAGAACACTTGATGTATGTCTTGCCGTGCGTATCTGTGGTGACAATGGGATATCACGTGATTCACTTGATGTATGTTTTGGTGATCAACTTGTGGGTTCCGCCCATGAACCTATGGATAGGGGTTGGCATACGTTTTCGTCATGATTCTCCGGTAGAAACTTTGGGGCACTCTTTGAGGTTCTATGTGTTGGTTGAATAGATGAATCTGAGATTGTGTGATGCATATCGTATAATCATACCAACGGATACTTGAGGTGACATTAGGGTTTTTGGTTGATTTGTGTCTTAAGGTGTTATTCTAGTACCAACTCTAGGGATGTTTGTGACACTTATAGGAATAGCTCAACGGATTGATTGGAAACAATAAATTTGAGGTGGTTTCGTACCCTACCATAATCTCTTCGTTCGTTCTCCGCTATTAGTGACTTTGGAGTGACTCTTTGTTGCATGTTGAGGGATAGTTATGTGATCCAATTATGTTATTATTGTTGAGGGAACCTGCACTATTGAAAGTATGAACCCTAGGCCTTGCTTCAACGCATTGCAATACCGTTTACGCTCACTTTTATCATTAGTTACCTTGCTGTTTTTATATTTTCAGATTACAAAAACCTTTATCTACCATCCATATACCACTTGTATCACCATCTCTTCGCTGAACTAGTGCACCTATACAATTTACCATTGTATTGGCTGTGTTGGGGACACAAGAGACTCTTTATTATTTGGTTGCAGGGTTTCTTGAGAGAGACCATCTTCATCCTACGCCTCCTACGGATTGATAAACCTTAGGTCATCCACTTGAGGGAAATCTGCAACTCTCCTACAAACCTCTGCACTTGGAGGCCCAACAACGTCTACAAGAAGAAGGTTGTGTAGGAGACATCAAGCTCTTTTCTGGCGCCGTTGCCGGGGAGGTGAGTGCTTGAAGGTATATCTTTAGATCTTGCAATCGAGTCTTTTAGTTTCTTATTTTATCAATAGTTTAGTTTATAAAAGAAAACTATAAAAAATGGAATTGAGTTTACCTCATATGCTTCATCTTTTTAATATCTTTCGTGAGTATGATGGAAAGGAAAATTGTGCCAAAGTGTTAGAAGAAGAATGCATTAAAATGTTTGGCACTAAATATTTGAATGATGAGCATGATTGCAATGTTGTTAGTATGAATTCCTTGAATATCCATGATACTAATGATATGCAAAGCCACAAGCTTGGGGATGCTACGTTTTATGAAGATGATATTTTTTGTCCCCCAAGTTTTGATGAGCAAATTTATTATGATGAAATCATGCCTCCTATTTATGATGATTATATTGATGAAAGTGGATTTGGAGAGGTCATGACTTTATTTTGTGATGAATCCACTATTTCGGAAGAGGTTCCAATTGATTATGAGAACAAATTTGCTATATATGATGATTATGTGATGACTTGTATGCTATAAAGAATAATGATATCCATGAAACATGTCATCATGATTTTAGTTTTCAATTTTATTATGCCTCACGTGATAATTATTTTGTTGAGTTTGCTCCCACTATTATTCATGAGAAGAATTTTACTTGTGTGGAGAGTAATAAAATTTCTATGCTTGTAGATCATGAAAATAATACTTTATGTGATATTTATATTGTTGAATTCATTCATGATGCTACTGAAAATTATTATGAGGGAGGAATATATGCTTGTAGGAGTTGCAATAATATCAAGTTTCCTCCTATGTGTCGAAAACCTTGAAGTTATCCTTGTTTTACCTTCCTATGCAAGTTGATTCTTGTTCCCACAAGTTGTTTGATCACAAAATCCCTATGCATAGGAAGTGGGTTAGGCTTAAATGTGCTAGTCATATTCTTCATGATGCTCTCTTTATGTTCTTATCCTTTATGTGAGCATCATTGAAATCATCATGCCTAGCTAGGGGCGTTAAACGATAGCGCTTGTTGGGAGGCAACCCAACTTTATTTTTGTTCCTTGCTTTTTGCTCATGCTTAGTAATAAATAATTTATCT